>NC_092279.1:25278948-25306448 GCF_036320965.1 Panulirus ornatus
GAGAGAGAGAGAGAGAGAGAGAGAGAGAGAGAGAGAGAGAGAGAGAGAGAGAGAGAGAGAGAGAGAGAGAGAGAGAGAGAGAGTTTGTTTGTTTTTCAGCCACCAAAATAGATAGACAGATTAACCTACGAGGCTCCAGCGGCAGACGAACACATGTGCTGGTCTGACTGCCTCTCTCTCTCTCTCTCTCTCTCTCTCTCTCTCTCTCTCTCTCTCTCTCTCTCTCTCTCTCTCTCTCTCTCTCTCTCTCTCTCTCTCACACACACACACACACAATGGCACATCCACCACAACCTAACCCTGAATATAATAATCTTCAAAACAACATTGCCACAACGCAACCCTGACCAATACAGTGCATCATCGTTCCAGCCGAGTGACCGCCTGACTACCTTTCCCTCTAATTACCTCCACCTCTAATTAACCCCCCCATCACCACCAGTAACAATTATACTATATACTCTCATTACAGCATCGCGTCATAACGACGTAACCATCATGAAGTCATCGTGTTATCACGCGGGAACTCGAATCACTAGATCAAGTTCAGGATGTCAGTAGTGACGTCATCAATCCTCACCGACCTCATCCCCTCCTCAACACCAGAGTCACAGTAGTGACGTCATCAATCCTCACCGACCTCATCCCCTCCTCAACACCAGAGTCACAGTAGTGACGTCATCAATCCTCACCGACCTCATCCCCTCCTCAACACCAGAGTCACAGTAGTGACGTCATCAATCCTCACCGACCTCATCCCCTCCTCAACACCAGAGCCACAGTAGTGACGTCATCAATCCTCACCAACCTTCCCCCTCCTCAACACCAGAGCCACAGTAGTGACGTCATCAATCCTCACCAACCTTCCCCCTCCTCAACACCAGAGCCACAGTAGAGACGTCATCAATCCTCACCAACCTTCCCCCTCCTCAACACTAAAGCCACATCAGAGACGTCATCAATCCTCACCAACCTTTCCCTCCTCCTCAACACCAGAGCCACAGTAGTGACGTCATCAATCTTCACCAACCTTCCCCCTCCTCAACACCAGAGCCACAGCATAGACGTCATCAATCCTCACCAACCTTCCCCCTCCTCAACACCAGAGCCACAGTAGTGACGTCATCAATCTTCACCAACCTTCCCCCTCCTCAACACCAGAGCCACAGTAGTGACGTCATCAATCCTCACCAACCTTCCCCCTCCTCAACACCAGAGCCACATCAGAGACGTAATCAATCCTCACCAACCTTCCCCCTCCTCAACACCAGAGCCACAGTAGTGACGTCATCAATCTTCACCAACCTTCCCCCTCCTCAACACCAGAGCCACAGTAGAGACATAATCAATCCTCATCAACCTTCCCCCTCCTCAACACTGGAGCCACAGCAGAGACGTCATCAATCCTCACCAACCTTCCCCCTCCTCAACACCAGAGCCACATCAGAGACGTAATCAATCCTCACCAACCTTCCCCCTCCTCAACACCAGAGTCACAGCAGAGACGTCATCAATCCTCACCAACCTTCCCCCTCCTCAACACCAGAGTCACAGTAGTGACGTCATCAATCCTCACCAACCTTCCCCCTCCTCAACACCAGAGCCACATCAGAGACGTCATCAATCCTCACCTTCCTTCCCCCTGCTCAACACCAGAGCCACAGTAGAGACGACGTAATCAATCTTCACCAACCTTCCCCCTCCTCAACACCAGAGCCACATCAGAGACGTCATCAATCCTCACCAACCTTCCCCCTCCTCAACACCAGAGCCACATCAGAGACGTCATCAATCCTCACCGACCTTCCCCCCTCCTCAACACCAGAGCCACATCAGAGACGTCATCAATCCTCACCAACCTTCCCCCTCCTCAACACCAGAGCCACATCAGAGACGTAATCAATCCTCACCGACCTTCCCCCCTCCTCAACACCAAAGCCTTATCAGAGACGTCATCAATCCTCACCAACCTTCCCCCTCCTCAACACCAGAGTCACATCAGAGACGTAATCAATCCTCACCAACCTTCCCCCTCCTCAACACCAGAGCCACATCAGAGACGTCATCAATCCTCACCAACCTTCCCCCTCCTCAACACCAGAGTCACAGTAGTGACGTCATCAATCCTCACCAACCTTCCCCCTCCTCAACACCAGAGCCACAGTAGAGACGTCATCAATCCTCACCAACCTTCCCCCTCCTCAACACCAGAGCCACAGTAGAGACGTCATCAATCCTCACCAACCTTCCCCCTCCTCAACACCAGAGCCACAGTAGAGACGTCATCAATCCTCACCAACCTTCCCCCTCCTCAACACCAGAGCCACAGCAGAGACGTCATCAATCCTCACCAACCTTCCCCTCCTCAACACCAGAGTCACATCAGAGACGTCATCAATCCTCACCAACCCTCCCCCTCGTCAACACCAGAGCCACATCAGAGACGTCATCAATCGTCACCTTCCTTCCCCCTGCTCAACACCAGAGCCACATCAGAGACGTCATCAATCCTCACCAACCTTCCCCCTCCTCAACACTAAAGCCACATCAGAGACGTCATCAATCCTCACCAACCTTCCCCCTCCTCAACACCAGAGCCACATCAGAGACGTAATCAATCCTCACCGACCTTCCCCCCTCCTCAACACCAAAGCCTTATCAGAGACGTCATCAATCCTCACCAACCTTCCCCCTCCTCAACACTAGAGTCACATCAGAGACGTAATCAATCCTCACCAACCTTCCCCCTCCTCAACACCAGAGCCACATCAGAGACGTCATCAATCCTCACCAACCTTCCCCCTCCTCAACACCAGAGTCACAGTAGTGACGTCATCAATCCTCACCAACCTTCCCCCTCCTCAACACCAGAGCCACAGTAGAGACGTCATCAATCCTCACCAACCTTCCCCCTCCTCAACACCAGAGCCACAGTAGAGACGTCATCAATCCTCACCAACCTTCCCCCTCCTCAACACCAGAGCCACAGTAGAGACGTCATCAATCCTCACCAACCTTCCCCCTCCTCAACACCAGAGCCACAGCAGAGACGTCATCAATCCTCACCAACCTTCCCCTCCTCAACACCAGAGTCACATCAGAGACGTCATCAATCCTCACCAACCCTCCCCCTCGTCAACACCAGAGCCACATCAGAGACGTCATCAATCGTCACCTTCCTTCCCCCTGCTCAACACCAGAGCCACATCAGAGACGTCATCAATCCTCACCAACCTTCCCCCTCCTCAACACTAAAGCCACATCAGAGACGTCATCAATCCTCACCAACCTTCCCCCTCCTCAACACCAGAGCCACATCAGAGACGTCATCAATCCTCACCAACCTTCCCCCTCCTCAACACCAGAGCCACATCAGAGACGTCATCAATCTTCACCAACCCTCCCCCTCCTCAACACCAGAGCCACATCAGAGACGTCATCAATCTTCACCAACCTTCCCCCTCCTCAACACCAGAGCCACATCAGAGACGTAATCAATCTTCACCAACCCTCCCCCTCCTCAACACCAGAGCCACATCAGAGACGTCATCAATCCTCACCAACCCTCCCCCTCCTCAACACCAGAGCCACATCAGTGACGTCATGAATCCTCACCAACCTTCCCCCTCCTCAACACCAGAGCCACATCAGAGACGTAATCAATCCTCACCAACCTTCCCCCTCCTCAACACCAGAGCCACATCAGAGACGTCATCAATCCTCACCAACCCTCCCCCTCCTCAACACCAGAGCCACATCAGGGACGTCATCAATCCTCACCAACCTTCCCCCTCCTCAACACCAGAGCCACATCAGAGACGTCATCAATCCTCACCAACCTTCCTCCCTCCTCAACACCAGAGCCACATCAGAGACGTCATCAATCCTCACCTTCCTTCCCCCTGCACAACACCAGAGCCACATCAGAGACGTCATCAATCCTCACCAACCTTCCCCCTCCTCAACACCAGAGCCACATCAGAGACGTCATCAATCCTCACCAACCTTCCCCCCTCCTCAACACCAGAGCCATATCAGAGACGTCATCAATCCTCACCAACCTTCCCTCTCCTCAACACCAGAGTCAGAGAAGAGACGTCATCAATCCTCACCAACCTTCCCCCTCCTCAACACCAGAGCCACATCAGAGACGTAATCAATCCTCACCAACCTTCCCCCTCCTCAACACCAGAGCCACATCAGAGACGTCATCAATCCTCACCAACCTTCCCCCCTCCTCAACACCAGAGCCACATCAGAGACGTCATCAATCTTCACCAACCTTCCCCCTCGTCAACACCAGAGCCACATCAGAGACGTCATCAATCCTCACCAACCTTCCCCCTCCTCAACACCAGAGCCACATCAGAGACGTCATCAATCCTCACCAACCTTCCCCCCTCCTCAACACCAGAGCCACATCAGAGACGTCATCAATCCTCACCTTCCTTCCCCCTGCTCAACACCAGAGCCACATCAGAGACGTCATCAATCCTCACCAACCTTCCCCCTCCTCAACACCAGAGCCACATCAGAGACGTCATCAATCCTCACCAACCTTCCCCCCTCCTCAACACCAGAGCCATATCAGAGACGTCATCACTCCTCACCAACCTTCCCCCTCCTCAACACCAGAGCCACATCAGAGACGCCATCAATCCTCACCAACCTTCCCCCTCCTCAACACCAGAGCCACATCAGAAACGTAATCAATCCTCACCAACCTTCCCCCTCCTCAACACCAGAGCCACATCAGAGACGTCATCAATCCTCACCAACCTTCCCCCCTCCTCAACACCAGAGCCACATCAGAGACGTCATCAATCTTCACCAACCTTCCCCCTCGTCAACACCAGAGCCACATCAGAGACGTCATCAATCCTCACCAACCTTCCCCCTCCTCAACACCAGAGCCACATCAGAGACGTCATCAATCCTCACCAACCTTCCCCCCTCCTCAACACCAGAGCCACATCAGAGACGTAATCAATCCTCACCTTCCTTCCCCCTGCTCAACACCAGAGCCACATCAGTGACGTCATCAATCCTCACCAACCTTCCCCCTCCTCAACACCAGAGCCACATCAGAGACGTCATCAATCCTCACCAACCTTCCCCCCTCCTCAACACCAGAGCCATATCAGAGACGTCATCAATCCTCACCAACCTTCCCCCTCCTCAACACCAGAGCCACAGTAGATACGTCATCAATCCTCACCAACCTTCCCCCTCCTCAACACCAGAGTCAGAGTAGAGACGTCATCAATCCCCACCAACCTTCCCCCCTCCTCAACACCAGAGCCACATCAGAGACGTCATCAATCCTCACCAGCCTTCCCCCTCCTCAACACCAGAGCCACAGTAGAGACGTCATCAATCCTCACCAACCTTCCCCCTCCTCAACACCAGAGCCACATCAGAGACGTCATCAATCCTCACCAACCTTCCCCCTCCTCAACACCAGAGCCACATCAGAGACGTCATCAATCCTCACCAACCCTCCCCCTCGTCAACACCAGAGCCACATCAGAGACGTCATCAATCCTCACCAACCTTCCCCCCTCGTCAACACCAGAGCCACATCAGAGACGTCATCAATCCTCACCAACCTTCCCCCTCCTCAACACCAGAGCCACATCAGAGACGTCATCAATCCTCACCAACCTTCCCCCTCCTCAACACCAGAGCCACATCAGAGACGTCATCAATCTTCACCAACCTTCCCCCTCCTCAACACCAGAGCCACATCAGAGACGTCATCAATCCTCACCAACCTTCCCCCTCCTCAACACCAGAGCCACATCAGAGACGTCATCAATCCTCACCAACCTTCCCCCTCCTCAACACCAGAGCCACATCAGAGACGTCATCAATCCTCACCAACCTTCCCCCTCCTCAACACCAGAGCCACATCAGAGACGTCATCAATCTTCACCAACCTTCCCCCTCCTCAACACCAGAGCCACATCAGAGACGTCATCAATCCTCACCAACCTTCCCCCTCCTCAACACCAGAGCCACATCAGAGACGTCATCAATCCTCACCAACCTTCCCCCTCCTCAACACCAGAGCCACATCAGAGACGTCATCAATCCTCACCAACCTTCCCCCTCCTCAACACCAGAGCCACATCAGAGACGTCATCAATCCTCACCAACCCTCCCCCTCGTCAACACCAGAGCCACATCAGAGACGTCATCAATCCTCACCAACCTTCCCCCCTCGTCAACACCAGAGCCACATCAGAGACGTCATCAATCCTCACCAACCTTCCCCCTCCTCAACACCAGAGCCACATCAGAGACGTCATCAATCCTCACCAACCTTCCCCCTCCTCAACACCAGAGCCACATCAGAGACGTCATCAATCTTCACCAACCTTCCCCCTCCTCAACACTAGAGCCACATCAGAGACGTCATCAATCCTCACCAACCTTCCCCCTCCTCAACACTAAAGCCACATCAGAGACGTCATCAATCCTCACCAACCTTCCCCCTCCTCAACACCAGAGCCACATCAGAGACGTCATCAATCCTCACCAACCTTCCCCCCTCCTCAACACCAGAGCCACATCAGAGACGTCATCAATCCTCACCAACCTTCCCCCTCCTCAACACAAGAGAGAGCCAGCGTTGCAAGTTGGATGTGGTGTTGTGTGGCAGTAAATGCCACACTGGGACCCGACTGACTCGAGACATTTACATGGAAAGGGTAAAGTTCCAGATGGCCAAGACCAACTTGGTACTTCCTGAACCTTTTTGTGGAAGCTTTTTGCTTCCTTTTTGGGTGGTTGATGTGTGTGTGTGTGTGTGTGTGTGTGTGTGTGTGTGTGTGTGTGTGTGTGTATGTGTGTGTGTGTGTGTGGTTGGGGGGGTGATGGTGGTGTGTTCTCTGTTTTGTCTGTCTGTTTATTGCTGGTCTCTCTCTCTCTCTCTCTCTCTCTCTCTCTCTCTCTCTCTCTCTCTCTCTCTCTCTCTGTTACTATCTGTTGGTCGTAGTTTTGGCACCATTCATTTGTTGTCACGTTTGGCACCATTCGTTTGTTGTCACGTTTGGCACCATTCATTTGTTGTCACGTTTGGCACCATTCATTCGTTGTCACGTTTGGCACCATTCATTTGTTGTCACGTTTGGCACCATTCATTGGCTGCCACTCACTTGGTACCAATCAACTGGGTCCACATATCTGGTATCATTCATGCGGTGCCACACGTTTGGCACCATACATTTGGTGTCGCATGTTTTAACACCATGTAGTTCTGGTGTGCGCCATCATCTGACACCATCACTGTATGACGTCACAATTGACACCATCACTGTATGACGTCACCAACATACGTCACCATGACCACAGTCATCATACCTCGCGCCACGAACGCCTCGCTATCATACGGCCACTTATATAGTAACTACAATATTTAGCTACTGCTATATTGCTCTATATTGCTATATACACCGTCATTTGCTATATCACGTTGATGCTATACACTTCTATAGCCGCCCACCCGCGAGGCTCATCTCGTATACTTATCATAAATGTCAAAATTTTCTGTATTATTTTACTGTATTTGAATTTACTGTCTTCTATTCCCTGTCCTTTTCTATATTCTTTTACGATGTCTGAATTTACTGTCTTCTATTCCCTGTCCTTTTCTATATTTTTTTACTATGTCTGAATTTACTGTCTTCTATTCCCTGTCCTTTTCTGTATTATTTTACTATATCTGAATTTACTGTCTTCTATTCCCTGTCCTTTTCTGTTCTTTTACTATATCTGAATTTACTGTCTTCTGTTCCTTGTCCTTTTCTATATTCTTTTACTATGTCTGGATTATCTGTCTTCTATTCCCTGTCCTTTTCTATATTCTTTTACTATATCTGAATTTACTGTCTTCTATTCCCTGTCCTTTTCTATATTCTTTTACTATGTCTGGATTATCTGTCTTCTATTCCCTGTCCTTTTCTGTTCTTTTACTATATCTGAATTTACTGTCTTCTATTACCTGTCATTTTCGGTTCTTCCCGTTTTCTGTCATGCCAGAGCCCACAATCTCCTCTACCTCGTTTTCTTTGGGAAAGTGTCAATACCTCTGTCCCCCTCCCCACGTCCCCCTCCCATGGGAAAGGAAACATTGTCTCTTTTTCTCCCATGTTTCTTCCTTCCTTTCTTTCTCTTTTTCTCCCATGTTTCTTCCTTCCTTTCTTTCTCTTTTTCTCCCATGTTTCTTCCTTCCTTTCTTTCTCTTTTTCTCCCATGTTTCTTCCTTCCTTTCTTTCTCTTTTTCTCACATGTTTCTTCCTTCCTTTCTTTCTCTTTTTCTCCCATGTTTCTTCCTTCCTTTCTTTCTCTTTTTCTCCCATGTTTCTTCCTTCCTTTCTTTCTCTTCCTCTGGCACTTCAAGGATCATATTTTTTTCTTTTATTTTGGTTCGCTATTTCTCTCTCTTGGTTCTATACGACCCCCTCGGCTCCAACACTTCGAGATACATTTTTAAATAGATTTCTATTCTCTCTCTCTCTCTCTCTCTCTCTCTCTCTCTCTCTCTCTCTCTCTCTCTCTCTCTCTCTCTCTTTTGACCTACACAGTTCTGAAATTTCAACGTTCAAAATGTCAACCAGTTTGGCCATTCTTTGGTCCGTGACGGGAACTGTGTATGAATAAACAATAACACTACGATCGCTGCACGTTTTCGTTGCAGTGAGAGAGATAGATAGATAGATAGATAGATAGATAGATAGAGAGAGAGAGAGAGAGAGAGAGAGAGAGAGAGAGAGAGAGAGAGAGAGAGAGAGAGAGAGAGAGAGAGAGAGAGAGAAGAACGGGATGGAGGGGGGACAACGCCATTCGCGTTTTCTAACGCAAAAATGATCATAGATTTTCGTACAAAGTTCGAGGCAAAATGGACCTTGGAGTTTAAAATGTTAGGTTTAGGTTGTTTAGCAGCCATAACTATGGTGTTGGTACAAGTGTTGTGCTCTGTTCTCTCTGGCAACAAAGTTGTGATTTTCTAAATGTATCTTTATGACTTAAAATTGACTTGATACATTCCTATAAAACTGGTATGAGCAATGAGCATAAATCGGAAGAAAAACGACCCTAGGGGGAACGGCAACCGAAAAAAGAAAACGGACAGACGATTTACGTACCCTCCTCCGTTTTCTCTCGTCACGCCAAGGTAAATCCTATTTGTCTTTCTTCCATGATTTATGCAGATCTCTCACACAGTCAACTCAGAGAAATTATTAAACGAGAGCCATCTTACGTCATGTGGCGTTTAAAATTAAAACGCAGGCGCGCACCCCACAAGGTCGCGTTTTAAAGGAGAACGAAGAAGAAATCTAATAAAACATCTTCAAAATAATAATCACGTAAAATGGTAACTTGAGAGATGAGCGACCATGTCTAGGGCCTAGCCATCGCCAACCAACTGTCGCCAACACAATCGCCACCACTCAAGTGTTGGAGGAGGAGGAGGAGGAGGATACGATCCCTCGTAGGAGATAAAAGAGGATCGTCAAGGATGTTATTCAGGAGGCACAAGGCACGGAGGGGAGATCGTCCCGCTCAGATAGCAAGATCGAAGAGGATTTGGGAGACGTCATTATAAGGGAGAGAATCGTGCTGGCGATGATGGCATTATTATAATGAAGGAAAACAGTGTGGGCAAGTGATCAAAGCAGCCCACACGATAACAGATAAAAGCATATGTACGTCGGTGTTTATATGAGGCAAAAATAACCAGAGGAAAATGTAGGGGGGGGTATTTGAGATTTTATATAGAGATTTAAAAAAAAATATCAATTCATAGAACATGGAGGTGTGTAAGGTCTTCGCTATATGGACAGGAGACAGTCGGTGTTCACGTACAGTCTGCCAAAAAATTATCTGACTCTTTTCTCATCGAAACATTGTAGCACAATGGACGAAACCTTCTGCTACTTTAACTGTGAGACTTGCATGATGTTGCAACGCCTGACGTATGTTTTCAGTTTATAAATGAGCATTCTACACCCTTCGTATCATATTAATGATGTAGCGAGAATACATCAGTGGCAGTGAAATATATTTACATTTGTATAGCTCAGTTGAAAATCCAGACAGAGGGATATAGATTTACCTCGTGTTTGGGCCTGTGCCACACCCACCCACCACGACCTCGACTCAGGCAGTCTGTGTGGATAAAGTCTTCTCATCGTAGAACATGAGGGCGTCCCAGACACTATGAGGTATATCAGCATATTCCCCAGCATACTCTCCATCATGCTCTTCCATGTTGCGTCCAGCCCGTTCACGTTTGTAGGCAGGTATATATGTTCATGCAGGCCACTGGTGTGTCATGTGTGTCTGATGGTCTGCGACGTGCACCTATGGTTCGTTAGGTTGAGGTGGGGTGTGGTTGGTTGGTACAATGGGTCATCACTGGTAGCAGCTGTGATGGTCTGGTGTGGGTTAGCTGTTGTGCAGAGCGACCGGGGGGCCGACCACTTCGTCGTCCGTGGCTCCTGGTCCACACACACTGCATCTGTGTGTGTGTGTGTGTGTGATGGAAGATGCCAAGGCTTCGTGTTGTCTCCTCACTAACTGAGTCGTCCCACGCTTGATAGTGAAGGGCGATGATAGTGATGATGATGACGATGATGATGATAGTGATGATGATGACGATGATGATGATAGTGATGATGATGATGATGATGATGATGATGATGCTTCCTCGTTGTTGCCCGTGAGGTCACCATGGTGTGTATCAGTCCAATGACCAGGTTGGCTGGAGAACAACGACTTCTAATGTGGATCTAACACGTGTTTCATTTTCTTCCCGAACCATCACATGGTATTCTACGATGATCACATGGGTTACGTGATCAGCTGAGGCAGATATGATATATAAAAAAATGCGGGAGATCATGTATGTTTCTATTATAACCGTTGTTATTGAATATCCATACCGACTTGTGAATGATTTTAACACTGCATCATAGTAAACAATACCACATTCGAAGCGAATCGACAGAAACCAGTTCAAGAAACTATGTAAAACTAGTTCAAGAAACTATGTAAAACTAGTTCAAGAAACTATGTAAAACCAGTTCAAGAAACTATGTAAAACTAGTTCAAGAAACTATGTAAAACTAGTTCAAGAAACTATGTAAAACCAGTTCAAGAAACTATGTAAAACTAGTTCAAGAAACTATGTAAAACTAGTTCAAGAAACTATGTAAAACTAGTTCAAGAAACTATGTAAAACCAGTTCAAGAAACTATGTAAAACCAGTTCAAGAAACTATGTAAAACCAGTTCACTATGTAAAACCATATATATATATATGGTATGATAGTTTGGCCTTTGACCTGAACCCTAAGGGTCAGGTCAAAGGCCAAAAGGCCAGGATATCATACTCAACGCTCGCTCTGTCGTACTCAAGGATCGTACCATTGTTCTCCAGGGTCGTACACTCGCGCTCAGAAGGCTAACTACAGACATGTAGACTAACTACAGACATGTAGACTAACTACAGACATGTAGACTAACTACAGACATGTAGACTAACTACAGAGATGTAGACTAACTGTATGCATGATCCACACGAGAGTCAACACACGCAGAGGTCTACATGTCATCAGTCTGGAAGAGGAAACTATCAGCAGCACCTGTATATGGCAGCGCACACTGGTCCTGGGCTGCCACGGGCTAACCAAACCGAGTCTCTCTCTCTCTCTCTCTCTCTCTCTCTCTCTCTCTCTCTCTCTCTCTCTCTCTCTCTCTCTCTCCCCTCCCTGTAGTGACCTTTGAATACATAAAAAAACATCATCCAGTGGCCTCCACTGGGGAAAACTGATCAAGTGGTTTGCTGAAGTAAAATATTCAACGTAAGAAGGACATGCGTAAAGGGAAACTGGCCAAGAGAGGCGTCAGGATGGACGTGAGGAGAACGTGTTTTCCTTCCCAGGAAGTATGTGTGGGACATGTATGTAGGACAGGTTATGTGAGGCAGCAAGTGCAGGTACGACTGGGAAATTTAAGATAAAAAAAAAAGAAGGTTGTAGGATGGAAAAGATGGCATCAAAGCGGAGGCCTCGAGAGTGAAAAGATCCCCCACTGTACATACAAGAACTTAAGGAAAAAATGTAGAGAACACACACACACACACACACACACACACACACACACACACACACACACACACACACACTACTATACAGGGATACCGTTCATGCAGACTCGCTAAAATAACAAAAAGATCCAAGTGCACACCACAATGAACACAGCACTGGACCTGGTGCTGCTTCCTGCAGAAAAATAACGTATGTTGCTTAGGCGTCTGAGTGACGTGGTGAAGGTATGGGCTGCAGGTGGGGGTTAGTGGGAGAGCAGGTGGGGGTTGCTGGAAGGGCAGGTGGGGGTTAGTGGGAGTGCAGGTGGGGGTTGGTGGGATGTAAGTGGGAAGATGTCCTACATAAGTAAGGAAGGAGGAGCTGGTCAGCAGTGACTCATTTCCCTGAACATCACAGATCACCAAGAACACTGAGCCAGCAGGAGAGCCTAGGCAGAGAGGAAGAAATACATGGGTACTGTTCGTCCACTGTTCTGGCCTTCATTCTTTCCAGGAGCTACTAATGCTGGTAGAGGATAGTGTTACCGCACTGGTCCTTACATAAAACTCTCTGTGTATTATCTTCCAGGAAGAGCTAATGCCGAGAAATGGATGTATGTTGTTCCTGGATGTAATCTAATACCTTGACTCCCAGTTTATTTGAAGTCATTCTTCTACTTATATTCGTATATATATATATATATATATATATATATATATATATATATATATATATATATATATATATATATATATATATATATATATATATATATATACCCATGAGTCCACGGGGAAATGAAACACGATAAGTTCCCAAGTGCACTTTCGTGTAATAACCACATCATTAGGGGAGATACAAGAAAGAAATATAAGTCAGCTGATATGCAACATATACAACGAAGAGACGTAGCTAGGACGCCACGAGAAATATCACTGAATCTTCTATTATTAAACACACAAAGAATTATAACATGAATATTAGTGAAGGTCAATACAAACTGGATAGGTTTATTGTAGACGAGATTTGTAAACATTTCCCTTTCTTGTCCACATAATGAAAATTTTATGATACCCATCTTGCCAGACTTGACCGAACCGACCCAAAACGCCACTATTTGGGTTACACTTGTTTACCAATGGCGTTGTAGCCACGTCTTTTCGTTGTATATCAACTGACTGTTATATTTCTCTCTTGCGTCTCCCCTGATGATGTGATTATTACACGAGAGTGCACTTGGGAACTTATCGTGTTTCATTTTTCAGTGGATTATCAGCATTTACGAGATCACGCGCACAATGTGATTTCTTGCAATATATATATATATATATATATATATATATATATATATATATATATATATATATATATATATATATATTCTTTCTTTCAAACTATTCGCCATCTCCCGCATTAGCGAGGTAGCGTTAAGAACAGAGAACTGGGCCTTTGAGGGAATATCCTCACCTGGCCCCCTTCTCTGTTCCTTCTTCTGGGAAAAAAACAAAAACAAGAGAAGAGGATTTCCAGCCCTCCGCTCCCTCCCCTTTTAGTCGCCTTTACGACACGCAGGGAATACGTGGGAAGTATTCTTTCTCCCCTATCCCCAGGGATGATACAACAAATATATATATATATATATATATATATATATATATATATATATATATATATATATATATATATATATATATATATCGACCGACCGACATGTCACGGGCAAAACATGTAATTAAAGGCCATCTCCGGTGAAAGGAACAGTGAAAGAACAAGTGGAAATCAAACAGGACTCCGCAGGTGTCTGCAGACTGGACTGTTACGAGGAGGAAGATTACAGGTGGAGGAGGAGGGGAAGACGGAGGGAGGAAGGGAAATGCAGCACAGGCATCATTACGATCAATCTTCCGAGGGACCCGTCCACATACAGAAACCGTGTGGGAAGTAGCAGTGGCCAGACGCGCGTACCTCGAGTTTAACCAGACGCGCGTACCTCGAGTTTAAGACCCTCGGGGGTAGAAGACACATGCAGGCAGCTCCAGCATAGATACCTGTGTGTGTGTGTGTGTGTGTGAGAGAGAGAGAGAGAGAGAGAGAGAGAGAGAGAGAGAGAGAGAGAGAGAGAGAGAGAGAGAGAGAGAGAGAGAGAGAGAGAGAGAGAATGCTTGGTAGGGAGGTGATGGCGGTGGGTGGGGAGGAAATTCAAGCGACGGGAAGGCTCTTTGGAGAATTCTACCCTGGCTCATACGGTGAGGGAGGAAGAACCACCCTAGACAGATGTATATATATGTCAGCAATACTTCATACGTGGACGAATGAAATCCCTGCAGATATGAAGTAGCTGCTCACAGGAAGAAGAATCGTAGTAGCTACACCACACTCTCAGGTTATGGGGCGCAATAGTCGTGTTCTTAATGATATGGGTGGGTGGGTTTCCCCTCCACCATAGGACGGAGGATATGGTCATGCCTAACATGTTCACGTTATCACAGAGCTGAATGGCCGTGTTTTGATACTGAACGTGAGGGGGAGGAGGAGGAGGGAGTGAATCTGCGAAAGAGGTGTAGGGAGAAATTGCAATTTAGCGCTGTCAAATTTAACTAGGTTACTGGCGCCCCAACTCAAGAGACGCTGCACGGGGCCGATGTGAGAGAGGTAATATGTTCCGAACGAGAGAGAAAGCGAATAGTCCATTAGAAGGGGGAGGAGGAAGAGGAGGGGGAGGAGAAGGAGGAGGAGGGGAGAGAAAGGGAGTTGAAGTATGTGAAGTGGAGTCGTCAGCGTAAGGGTGAATAGGGTTAGATGTTAAAGGCGGATTAGTTACAGGGAGAAGAATAAGCGAGAGAACAGAGCCCCGAGGGACGCCATTGTTGGGAGAAGGTAAGGATAAGGAGGGAGGGAAGGAGGGAGGAGTCGCTCCATCAGCGACTACTGCAACAGAACGAACGGTGAGGAAGCTCTACGTCAGGGAACACAGAGAGACGCAGAATGAACGTAAGGAGGGAGTTCAGAGGGCAAAGGCTTATGCCACACCCTGTCTACTGCTTTGGAGGTGTCCGACGGCTGCGACACACGTTTCCCTGAAAAAAATCCCTGACAGAGAGAGAGAGAGAGAGAGAGAGAGAGAGAGAGAGAGAGAGAGAGAGAGAGAGAGAGAGAGAAGGACCAGATGTGACTCACATGGGCGATAACCGTGTTGGTGATGTAGAAAACAAAAGCAGGAGGAATGGAATCCTAAGTGTTTGAGAAGGTGAGAGTCGAAGACTGTTTCAAACACTCTGAAGACGTCAGGAGCGACCGTCGGAGGGGTTAGCGAGGTGTCCTTCCTCAGGGATGGGCCGTACCCAAGGTGCGTTTCCATGAGGAAGGGGGAAAAATATCTGAGGCTTCAGACGAGTGCGTAACGGGTCAGCGAGGTCAGAGCTATACCCAGGGGTCACACCCTCCTGTAGGACTCAAGAAGGAAAGCCATCTGGAGGGGGTCATACGTCAAGTCTACCTAGCACAAGTAAAGTACTTGGGCGGCCTTGCGTGAGGGAGATGGACGAGATGACACAGGTCAAATGAAGACTTTCATTACCCGATGTGACTTGTCCCCTGAGGCGACGGGCATGAGAGCAAGAGCCACCAAAACCATGACCAGGGCAGAGACATTTAGTACAAGATGGGATGTAAAGACTCCAGTCCTACAGTTATACCCTCAGCTGTGTGATCAGCACAGCTGGAGGAAGCATCCCCCCGGCAAGCGAGGCGAGGTGATCGAGAAGCCGAGCTGGGGACGACCGCTCAAGTCACCTAAAGCAGCCAGGAGGATAGGCAGTGGGCGTGCCTCACTAGCAGCGACAGAGTTAAGATTGTGGTTGGAGGACCCTGCAAGGGAGCAGGAACGGTGAATACAGAGAGGGAAGAAGTAACGAGAGGTCGAGTGTGCTCTCTCTCTCTCTCTCTCTCTCTCTCTCTCTCTCTCTCTCTCTCTCTCTCTCTCTCTCTCTCTCTCTCCCAATACACTAACCTGCTTTTCGAATGGTAAATATGTCCTTCTAATGCGACTCTTAACAAGTCCTGATCATGAATATTAGCTTGAATTCCAGATGCCTTGGGAAGTCCTCTATCAAGTCCTGTCGTTTTTATGCAGCCAAGAGATGTACGAAACTTAATTTTTGGGTTTTAACGACGACTCAAAGCTAACCAAATCATGGAAATGTGAATAAACAAATTATATATCAACTGGACCCTAAAAAGAATCAAAGTCAGACAGGAAGATTCGTGGTTTCGGATGGTAAACACTGATTCACCTGCAGGTGTCATGAACCCGAGCTTTGAATCACATGTGTGGAGCTTCGTTTCTTGAACCTATAAACCTCCACCCGAAGGGAACGCCGGACACAAGGCGACATCACCAGGCATCCGAGACTCTGTCGCTCTGACCCGGTTTCCACTGGACGAGGGAAACAGTTCGACATGGCTCGGGGCTAAATTGCAGGCGCTTGTTCGAAGAATGGAGAACGAAGCGTCTTGAATTAAGTGTTCGACACAATTCCTGGAGTTCGTTACACGCGGCGCACATCCACCACCTGACTAAATCTATGTCAATAAAGCATTTCAATTTCAATTTGAACTTCCAAGAAGGCAGCGTTTATAATATGCAAATTTTTTTTAAAAGCTCCTCCAGACTCTACGTCTTCTGTGTCGTAAATGAACATATATGGTCATTATGGCATAGCATTAAGGTGTGCCATGTAGAAAGTGTGACGTAATTTATGTTGGGCAGACTGGTAAGGATCTTCCTGTTAGACTTAAGCAACATGAATATAGTATATGAACAGGACAAGAATCAAATGCCTTGTTTAATCACGTTAAAAAAAACTACGATCACTGTATTGACTGGAGTAATGCCATCTCAGTTATTAACTCTAACTCCAGTGCCACGAGAAATAGCAATGAATCTTCTATTATTTAATACATTAAGAATTGGAGCATTAGTATTAGTTAAGGTCTATGCAAACTGGATAACTCTATTGTTGATAAAATTTGTAAACAGTTCCCCTTCTTGTCCACATAATAAGTTTATGATACGCTTGCTGCCAGACTCGAACGCACCCGACCTACATTTGAGTAGTCACTTGTTTACCAAATGGCGTCCTAGCTACTACGTCTCTTCGTTGTATATCAACTGACTGTTATATTTATCTCTTGTGTCTCTCCTGATGATGTGATTATTACACGAAAGTGCACTTGGGAACTTCTCGTGTTTCATTTTCTCCGTGGACTCATAGGAATATACTTGATCACGCACTCAATTGTGATCCTTATATATATATATATATATATATATATATATATATATATATATATATATATATATATATATATGACATTTACTGGGCACATGGAATAGATATCGAATTATCTATGGGCGAGGAGGATTCGAACCCTGTCCTACCACGCCACAGCCCGGTACGCTATCCACTGAACCACGAGGCAACAAAACCCCTTCGAATTTCAGACCAACCAATGGGCCAATGAGACACGCCGTGTCACATCACGTGACCTGAGAGGCTTGAGGGAGAGAGAGAGAGAGAGAGAGAGAGAGAGAGAGAGAGAGAGAGAGAGAGAGAGAGAGAGAGAGAGACAAAACCATATACAGAGAGAGAGAGAGAGAGAGAGAGAGAGAGAGAGAGAGAGAGAGAGAGAGAGAGTTAATGAGATTACTTTAATTAGCACATTCACTTCCCAGCGTCGTTTCAGATGACATCAACAAAAAAAAAAATTACATCAATAGACCAAATGAAATTCCAGGTTGATGAGACACACCAATACATGTAGGTGGATGAATACAGCTGTATTCTCAGGAGGACCTGGTACTGCATGATATATGTGACCTGATGTATTTTACAGCTGATTTATATCTGTGTACATGTTTGGTGTACTGAACAGCTACTGTATGATACACTGGAACATGTCCAGTGTATCATACACCTACTGTATGATACATTGGTATATGACTAGTGTATCATACATCTACTGTATGATATATTCGTGCATCCCCAGTGTATCATACAGCTACTGTATGATACACTGGTACATGACTAGTGTATCATACACCTACTGTATGATATATTCGCACCTGCCCAGTGTATCATTCACCTACTGTATCATACACTGGTACATGACTAGTGTATCATACACCTACTGTATGATATATTCGTACCTGCCCAGTGTATCATATAGCTACTGTATCATACACTGGTACATGACTAGTGTATCATACACCTACTGTATGATATATTCGTACCTGCCCAGTGTATCATATAGCTACTGTATCATACACTGGTACATGACTTGCGTATCATACACCCACTGTATGATATATTCGTACCTGCCCAGTGTATCATATAGCTACTGTATCATACGCTGGTACATGACTAGCGTATCATACACCTGCTGTATCATATATTCGTACCTGCCCAGTGTATCATACAGCTACTGTATGATACATTCGCACCTGCCCCGTGCATCATACAACCGCAGGTAACAGCGGCAAACGTGACCCTTCCACCGCCTAACTCCCCTCCCCTCCAGCCGGTAATTAACACGGTCCAGGTGTTGTCAAGTCACCTGACCGTCTCACCTGTGATTAATTACACTTGGAACCTGACAACCCTGTCTGTCTGTCTGTCTGTCAGTCTGTCTGTCTGTCAGTCTGTCTGTCTGTCTCTCTGTCTGTCTGTCTGTCTAAGCTTGGGAGGGTCTGTTTATCTGTGTTTGTCTCTGTCTGTGTATGGGTCTCTCTCTCTCTCTCTCTCTCTCTCTCTCTCTCTCTCTCTCTCTCTCTCTCTCTCTCTCTCTCTCTCTCTCTGTGTGTGTGTAAGTGGTGATACATGCATCTCCTCTTCACCTCATCTTCCTCCTTTATTACATCATCTTCGTTGTTGTCCACCTCCACTGGCCCTCCTCTATCAGGCCTAATGTCACTTTAATTAGGGGTGACGTACCATACATTAATTAGGGTCACCAGACTGACATACCATACATTAATTAGGGTCACCAAGTTCACAACAAATGTTACATAACACTCACTGAACGTTCCAGTGTCGTGTGTCCTCAAAAACGGAAATTTGGTATGGAATGAATAAATTATTTGGTTCAGACGTTTCCCTCCTGGGTTTGGCCACACTGTCCACACCAGGCGTCTGTCCGGCTCGTCTCCTGTCGGATACCCACCCACCCACTGCTCCTCCACCCACCCACTGCTCTTCCTCCACCCACCCACTGCTCCTCCTCCACCCACCCACTGCTCCTCCACCCACCCACTGCTCCTCCTCCCTCCCTCCTACTGCTCCTCCTTCCTCCCTCCCTCCTTCCTATGACTGCTGAGCATCCACCTCAGACAACACAGGTTCAGGGTTGACCACCGCCGCCTTGAGCCAGGGCTGGCCTCTGTAGTTGCCACAATATCCGGCTTGATTTCCCCCGTGTCACCCCTACACTCATCTCCCCCCCTCCCCTCCCCTGCACACACACACACACACACACACACCCACCTCCGTCTGTATACACAACTCCTCGTTCTCATTCCACTGTCTTATAACTATATCTATCTATCTATCTATCTATATATATATTTATATATATATATATATATATATATATATATATATATATATATATATATATGTATATATATATATATATATATATATATATATATATATATATATATATATATATATATATATATATATATATAATGTATGCAAGGGTAAACCATATACCATTTATCGACCAGCCCTGAGGGAATGATGAAAAGCTGGGTTGGCTGTGAGCCGACTGTGTAATTACCTCTATGTACCACATGAGGAGGGAGGTTTACACTCATGGGGCACCAGATTGTGTGTATGTGTGTGTAAACATGGAGAAATACACAGAACTAAACCAATACACCTAATATGATGACGTTAAGAATCACTGACTGTTCCTCAAACGCCAAATATCAACGGTCATAACGCAGTAT
The DNA here is from genome assembly GCF_036320965.1 of Panulirus ornatus. Lineage (NCBI taxonomy): Eukaryota > Metazoa > Arthropoda > Malacostraca > Decapoda > Palinuridae > Panulirus > Panulirus ornatus. The sequence continues at coordinate 25,299,054 of NC_092279.1, forward strand.
TGAAAGCGATAACTCCCACCCGATAACAATATCTATCGCTCAGCGCGTGTTGCACAGCTTCCCTGATCACACGCCATTGCTCAGTACCCAGGTGCATGTGAATGCCGTGGCTCCGTCATAAACAAATAATATCTTCTCTTCTTATGTAAATATTCTGTTTCTGTCAAAACCAAAGGCCAGTCACGAGTAAATGTTTTCGGTTTCCTCCCTAACCAAGCGCTAGTTGCATGTGAATATTCCCTGATTTCCATTCGTGACCCCCGAACGTCAATTGCGACATTCAGTGGAACCCGGATCCTGCACGCCCAGTGGGCCGCGTCACGCGAAAATGGCGCCACATGAATTCATGTGTGCCAATTTGCGGGGTCTCCATGATCACTGTTTTCACTCGGTGGGGAGGAGGATGGTGGGGAGTAAGGAAGGGAGAAAGGGACGAAAGGGTGAAGTATGGGAGAGGAAAGAAGTTATGGAGAAGGGAGAGAAAATGGAAGAAAAGACAGTCAACATGGTCTGGAAGTGAGAGAAAGGGAGATTGAGAAAGACGTAGAGATGAGGTGAGAGAGAGAGAGAGAGAGAGAGAGAGAGAGAGAGAGAGAGAGAGAGAGAGAGAGAGAGAGAGAGAGTTAATATAAGAAAGAAGAAAATGTGAATAGGGTAGGCGATAAGTGGGGAGATAGATATAGGATCTTAGATTTCAGAAGTTCAGCAGGGGGAGGGTATACAGCAATGTATTCCATTGGATGATTTTAATCTGGCTTTTAGACCTAACAACTGCCAGGGTCGTTAAGGCCAACCGACACAAGTCACAACCACCAATTAGCAAAAAGAAAAAAAAAAATAACCACCTCTCCACATGTTAAGAATATTTTTTATATCACAAAAGATTCGTTCGCCCACTGAAATAATATGATACAGTGGCGCACCCACTGGTGTTACTGTAGTGTTGGTACGCGTACCACTGAGTGGTGCATCAATTAACCACAAAGTACGCCAGGTTCATCTTATAATTACCAATTTGTAATTAAAAAAAAGGCATAAATTAATTTCTATGTATGAAAACATCGGACAATCTATCATACATTTCTCAACGTTAAATAATATTGCCATAAGGTCATGCTCCCCATAAGGTCATGCTCTCCATAAGGTCATGCTCTCCATAAGGTCATGCTCCCCATATGGTCATGCTCCCCATAAGGTCATGCTCCCAATATGGTCATGCTCCCCATAAGGTCATGCTCCCCATAAGGTCAGGCTTCCTATAAGGTTATGCTCCCCATAAGGTCATGCTCCCCATAAGGTCATGCTCCCCATAAGGTCAGGCTTCCTATAAGGTTATGCTCCCCATAAGGTCAGGCTCCCCATAAGGTCATGCTCCCCATAAGGTCAGGCCCCCATAAGGTCAGGCTCCCCAAAAAGTCATGCTCCCCATAAGGTCACGCTCCCCATAAGGTCATGCTCCCCATAAGGTCATGCTCTCCATAAGGTCAGGCCCCCATAAGGTCAGGCTCCCCATAAGGTCAGGCTCCCCATAAGGTCAGGCTCCCCATATGGTCATGCTCCCCATAAGGTCAGGCTTCCCATAAGGTCATGCTCCCCATAAGGTCATGCTCCCCATAAGGTCAGGCTCCCCATAAGGTCATGCTCTCCATAAGGTCAGGCTCCCCATAAGGTCATGCTCCCCATATGGACATGCTTCCCATAAGGTCAGGCTCCCCATGAGGTCATGCTCCCCATAAGGTCATGCTCCCCAAAGGTCAGGCTCCCCATAAGGTCAGGCTCCCCATAAGGTCATGCTCCCCATAAGGTCATGCTCCCCATAAGGTCATGCTCTCCATAAGGTCATGCTCTCCATAAGGTCAGGCTCTCCATAAGGTCATGCTCTCCATAAGGTCAGGCTCCCCATAAGGTCATGCTCTCCATAAGGTCAGGCTCCCCATAAGGTCATGCTCTCCATAAGGTCAGGCTCCCCATAAGGTCAGGCTCCCCATAAGGTCAGGCTCCCCATAAGGTCAGGCTCCTGCAATCACTCAGGTCAGGTCGTGAGGAGGGGGGAAAAAAATCATTGTGTTCAGTATTCCCGTTTTCTTCCTAGTCCATCATGATTTATGCCTGACCTTAACACAGAGAGAACTTAAGGAAGGAAGGGAATTACATATGAAACTACATGTTAACTCTGGAATGGAATTTTGCCTCTTGAGGTATGTGGACTTGAGAAAGGGACTTACATATGACTCTACATGTGAAATCTGAATGAACTTAAGCACGGTATTACATATGGATTAAGAATAAAGGCCAAATAGCCTTTTATATATATATATATATATATATATATATATATATATATATATATATATATATATATATATATATATATATATATATATATATATATACCTTAAAACAGACATGCACATGGATTTATAGATTAAGAATAAACTTACATTCGAACTTTCAATGCGTAAAACACAGGCTCCATTTCCACAGAACATGCTGGAGAATGGATTGTCTCCTTGTGTCACGGCGTATCATGAAACTCCGACCTGACTCGCCCAACATGGAGATAATGGACCAGATATACGACTAACATACATACATACATACATACATACATACATACAGACATACATACACACGGACAGCCATACTGGGCCGTATAGAAAACAGACAACCAAACACTATATATATATAATCAACAGCAGATTTAAGAGGGGGAGCTTATAAAAAAAATGTGTAAAAACTTTATATAGATCGATAATGAAAAAAAAATAAAAGATACATGTAATACGGACGGTAGGTATAATGAGGTATGAGGTGGAGGGGGGATATGAGGAGTAATGGATGGTGGAGGTGAGGCTAAGGGGCCCGAGAGGATGGGTGGGGGAGGAGGGGACGATGATTGGTATGAAGCGAAAGATGATTGAGAAGGATATGAACCTTGCCCGCCTTCAGGGAGAATTACGCTAATTGGACGTGATAACTCTCCAGGTACCAGGGGCAAGAAACTCATATATGTATATATTTTTTTTTTTTTTTTGCTTTGTCGCTGTCTCCCGCGTTTGCGAGGTAGCGCAAGGAAACAGACGAAAGAAATGGCCCAACCCACCCTCATACAAATGTATATACATACGTCCACACACGCAAATATACATACCTACACAGCTTTCCATGGTTTACCCCAGACGCTTCACATGCCCTGATTTAATCCACTGACAGCACGTCAACCCCGGTATACCACATCGATCCAATTCACTCTATTCCTTGCCCTCCTTTCACCCTCCTGCATGTTCAGGCCCCGATCACACAAAATCTTTTTCACTCCATCTTTACACCTCCAATTTGGTCTCCCTCTTCTCCTCGTTCCCTCCACCACCGACACATATATCCTCTTGGTCAATCTTTCCTCACTCATTCTCTCCATGTGACCAAACCATTTCAAAACACCCTCTTCTGCTCTCTCAACCACGCTATTTTTATTTCCACACATCTCTCTTACCCTTACGTTACTTACTCGATCAAACCACCTCACACCACACATTGTCCTCAAACATCTCATTTCCAGCACATCCATCCTCCTGCGCACAACTCTATCCATAGTCCACGCCTCGCAACCATACAACATTGTTGGAACCACAATTCCTTCAAACATACCCATTTTTGCTTTCCGAGATAATGTTCTCGACTTCCACACATTCTTCAAGGTTCCCAGAATTTTCGCCCCCTCCCCCACCCTATGATCCACTTCCGCTTCCATGTTTCCATCCGCTGCCAGATCCACTCCCAGATATCTAAAACACTTCACTTCCTCCAGTTTTTCTCCATTCAAACTCACCTCCCAATTGACTTGACCCTCAACCCTACTGTACCCTAATAACCTTGCTCTTATTCACATTTACTCTTAACTTTCTTCTTTCACACATGTGTGTGTGTGTGTGTGTGTGTGAGTTTATTATACTTGATCGCCGTCTCCCGCGTAAGCGAGGTAGCGCCAGGAAACATATAGGAGGGATAATTTAACAAATCGAAACCAGAATAATAAAAACATAATAATGATAATAATAATAATAATAATGATAATAATGATAATAATACTTCTATCATTACTACTATAACAACACTCTTACTACTTATATAATTCAGAGATCATATAGCCTCATATACGAGACGCTACCGTTTTCTGTGGAGGGGAGCCTGACTTATATATAAACTGCCCTGGTGGACAAAGACGCTTGGCTTGGCGTGGTGGTGGAGGGTTCTGAGCGTGAGGCTCGTACTTCCTGCATGTCTCGCGGAAGCCAACACCACTTGCCAAACGTTGACATTTAAAGGTAACTTGTGAAAAGGTTACTTTATATAACCTTGCCATCGCGTTTCTCTTCAACAATACCCAAATTTAACATACGTTTCGACAATCAGAAAGTAAATATTTCTAGTCCTTTTAGACAATTTGAAATCAGTTTTGTTAACTTCAAATAGTTTGAATAAATGCTCTATGATCAGTGAGAGTGTGTGTGGTATTTGAATTCCCTTCAACACCCGGTGAAGAGACGATCCAAGATTATTCAACCGGTTATCACAACCTTACGACCTTAATGCATGGTACATGATGGAGGGTAAGGTCAAATAATCAAGGAACTCGGTCGTATTGATCTCAAGTGTGTGAAACACTGCGGTACAAGATAGCAATATGACCCGTGTTGATCACAAGGTACCAACATGGCCTGTGTTGATCACAAGGTACCAGTATGACCCGTGTTGATCACAAGGTACCAGTATGACCCGTGTTGATCACAAGGTACCAGTATGACCCGTGTTGATCACAAGGTACCAGCATGACCCGTGTTGATCACAAGGTACCAGCATGACCCGTGTTGATCACAAGGTACCAGTATGACCCGTGTTGATCACAAGGTACCAGTATGACCCGTGTTGATCACAAGGTACCAGCATGACCCGTGTTGATCACAAGGTACCAACATGACCCGTGTTGATCACAAGGTACCATCATGACCCGTGTTGATCACAAGGTACCAGTATGACCCGTGTTGATCACAAGGTACCAACATGGCCTGTGTTGATCACAAGGTACCAGTATGACCCGTGTTGATCACAAGGTACCAGTATGACCCGTGTTGATCACAAGGTACCAGCATGACCCGTGTTGATCACAAGGTACCAGCATGACCCGTGTTGATCACAAGGTACCAGCATGACCCGTGTTGATCACAAGGTACCAGTATGACCCGTGTTGATCACAAGGTACCAGTATGACCCGTGTTGATCACAAGGTACCAGCATGACCCGTGTTGATCACAAGGTACCAACATGACCCGTGTTGATCACAAGGTACCATCATGGCCCGTGTTGATCACAAGGTACCATCATGGCCCGTGTTGATCACAAGGTACCATCATGACCCGTGTTGATCACAAGGTACCAGCATGACCCGTGTTGATCAAAAGGTACCAGCATGACCCGTGTTGATTACAAGGTACCAGTATGACCCGTGTTGATCACAAGGTACCAGTATGACCCGTGTTGATCACAAGGTACCAGCATGACCCGTGTTGATCACAAGGTACCAACATGACCCGTGTTGATCACAAGGTACCATCATGGCCCGTGTTGATCACAAGGTACCAGCATGACCCGTGTTGATCACAAGGTACCAGTATGACCCGTGTTGATCACAAGGTACCAACATGGCCTGTGTTGATTACAAGGTACCAGTATGACCCGTGTTGATCACAAGGTACCAGTATGACCCGTGTTGATCACAAGGTACCATCATGGCCCGTGTTGATCACAAGGTACCAGCATGACCCGTGTTGATCACAAGGTACCAGTATGACCCGTGTTGATCACAAGGTACCAACATGGCCTGTGTTGATCACAAGGTACCAGTATGACCCGTGTTGATCACAAGGTACCAGTATGACCCGTGTTGATCACAAGGTACCAGCATGACCCGTGTTGATCACAAGGTACCAGCATGACCCGTGTTGATCACAAGGTACCAGCATGACCCGTGTTGATCACAAGGTACCAGTATGACCCGTGTTGATCACAAGGTACCAGTATGACCCGTGTTGATCACAAGGTACCAGCATGACCCGTGTTGATCACAAGGTACCAACATGACCCGTGTTGATCACAAGGTACCATCATGGCCCGTGTTGATCACAAGGTACCATCATGGCCCGTGTTGATCACAAGGTACCATCATGGCCCGTGTTGATCACAAGGTACCATCATGGCCCGTGTTGATCACAAGGTACCAGTATGACCCGTGTTGATCACAAGGTACCAGTATGACCCGTGTTTATCACAAGGTACCAACATGACCCGTGTTGATCACAAGGTACCAGCATGACCCGTGTTGATCACAAGGTACCAGTATGACCTGTGTTGATCACAAGGTACCAGCATGACCCGTGTTGATCACAAGGTACCAACATGACCCGTGTTGATCACAAGGTACCAGTATGACCCGTGTTGATCACAAGGTACCAACATGACCCGTGTTGATCACAAGGTACCATCATGACCCGTGTTGATCACAAGGTACCACCATGACCCGTGTTGATCACAAGGTACCAGTATGACCCGTGTTGATCACAAGGTACCAGTATGACCTGTGTTGATCACAAGGTACCAGCATGGCCCGTGTTGATCTAACTTTACAGGAAGTGCTTCTGGTGGTGGAAGGGGAGATGGAGTAACTTGATCCATGTGATAAACGAGTCCGTTTTAAACAATAAGTCATTTACTGATTCACCCTCAACTCTCTCTCTCTCTCTCTCTCTCTCTCTCTCTCTCTCTCTCTCTCTCTCTCTCTCTCTCTCTCTCTCGGCCCGTAAACAATCGAAAACTCAACCGTACGGATGATACACACACGAACCTAACCACCGTGAAGACAAACAAACAAAGGGAGCAGATTCGGTCTGGCATCAGGCCTGTATAACAAGTGGACAGATTATTTCTGTTTATTAGTTTTAAAAAGCAATTAATTCACCTCTATAAAGTGAATTAAAGATCATCTTTTTTAGATGTAATGTGAATCAAGGATAAAAAATGAATATTCAATAATCAAATCATATATATATATATATATATATATATATATATATATATATATATATATATATATATATATATATATATATATATATATATAGTGGTGACGTGAGAAGGAGATGGAGTGAGTATTTTGAAGGTTTGTTGAATGTGTTTGATGATAGAGTGGCAGATATAGGGTGTTTTGGTCGAGGTGGTGTGCAAAGTGAGAGGGTTAGGGAAAATGATTTGGTAAACAGAGAAGAGGTAGTGAAAGCTTTGCGGAAGATGAAAGCCGGCAAGGCAGCAGGTTTGGATGGTATTGCAGTGGAATTTATTAAA
>NC_092279.1:25311448-25313948 GCF_036320965.1 Panulirus ornatus
TTGACAGTGTGTGGCCATCGGGGTCTCATCTCTAAGCTCCCCTCTTTTGGCTTCCCTCTCTCGGTTTGCTCCCTCATATCTAGCTTCCTCTCTGGCCGATCTATCTCTGTGGTTGTTGATGGATCAGCTTCTTCCCCTCCCAACCTTCTCCATCAACAGCTGTGTCCCTGAAGGTTCTGTCCTGTCTCCTGCCCTTTTTCTCCATTCTATCAACGATTTACTTCTTCTAAAACAACTAAAGACGCTCATACGCTCATGACTCAACATTGTCTTCCCCCACATCTTTTAAATCTACTCCTTCCCTCACTCGATTTCCATCTCGTCTCGATACAGCTTCCTCAATAAACTCAGACGTGAACAGGGTATCTCAGTGGGGAAGAAGAAATCTGGTCAAGTTTTACGCCCATCTCTATGTAGAAAATTCCTCACAACTTTCCTCTATCCTTCGACGGTTCTGTCATTCCACCTATTGACTCAGTGAACATTACTGGTATTACTGTAACATCTAGTCTATCTTGGAAAGCCTACGTTACGGAATAGCTCAGTCTGCCTTTAAGAAATTAGGAGCAAGATGTAGAAATTTCTTTTCTTCAGACCAGTCGCTCCGTTTATATAAAAGACTGATTCGTCATAGTATGGAGTACTGCTCTCACATCTGGGGTGGTTCCAACTGTTCATCCTTACTTGACAGAGTTGAGTCGAAAGAGGTGCAACTCATCGACTCTCCCATGATAACTGCCAAACTTGAAACCTTCGCCCTACACCGCAATGTTGGTTCACTTTCCCTCTTATACAGATATCACTTTGGTTTTTGCACCCGAGCGCTGGCTGCTTGTGTGCCCCCACCACTAGCTAGACCACGCAATACTCGGCAAGCTGCTGCGTCACATGTGTGGCCATAGGCAACCTAAGTGTGGGCCGTTTTGATAACTGTTTCTTTCCCTACACCTCGGAGCTTTGGCGCTCTTTACCTTCTCATGTCTTTCCCAATAACTATGACCTGTCACATCTCAAAAGGCAAGTTTTCCACTTCCACCAACATTCGTAAATACTTTCCCTTGTCTCTTTTTTTCCCCTTTCTTTACCCTCTCTATATTTCCATTACGACCCGGCCTTGACGTGGACTTCTGTCCGTGACTGGAGCCTCCAACACGAAAAGAAAAAAATGCAGGAAGTACTCCTTTCCGTCCTTCCTGCATAGAGACGGATTTCCCAGGACGGTTCATAATGAGATACACGTAGTATACGGGGCTAAAACACAGTAATAATAGAAAATGGGAAGAAAAATAAATTATCATAATTATCATTATCATCATTTTTCATTATCAGTACTAGTATTATCATTCTATAAGTATTCTAATTATCAATATCATGTTGTTCTCATTATCATTATTATTATTGAATTATTATTATATTATTATTATTATCATTATCGTTATTATTATTATCATCAATTGATTATCATTATCACTAACATCATTATTATCATTATCACTATTGTTATCATTATTATTATTATTATTATTATTATTATTATTATTATTATTATTATTATTATTATGACTTATTATCATTATTTCATTTGTACGTCATTTTTCCAATTAACATTTCCATAGACTGCTCATCCAGACCCACCAGACTGACCAAGATACACCATCATTTCAATCACAATTAGTCACAAATTTCTCCCTCGTCACATGGTGCTTCATGACGTCAACGGTTGGTAATTAAACCCCCCCCAACCCGTGTTCCCAATCACTCGACACTTAACTTGTTAGTTTGTTAAGTGCCGCCCTAATGACCCAGTTAATACCACGTTAATTAGGCAGTCAATGGGCTCGGCTGTAACTGCCACCAACCAAGCATCAGTTGCGTGACCTGTTATTAATGATCGCCTTAGGTGACAACAGCCAATTAAACGTCTTCCCTTCCCTGGTTAAGACCCCCCCCAATCCCCTTTCCCCCCAGTCCACCAAAGAGGAAGGGGGATTAGCTCGTCCCAAGCCTCTGGAATGATAGAGTGATTATGGTCTCCAATACCCGACCAATCAGCATGCAATACCCCTCATCAAAAGCTTGCGAGTCGGTCATTAACGCGATACGCCAATAAACAGTTTAGAAAGACGGGGTGGTGGGTGGGTTTGGGTTGAGTCGTGTGTCGTGAAGCATGACGATATATGAGCAATTTGATGACGAGATGATGAGCCATCATGTTAACGTATGTCTTAATGACGTGGTGATCCTATGGATTAATGCACAGTGTCTACGACCCGATTCATTAAGATTATATAATGGGGTGATCGCAAGGTTTCAAATTTCGAGAGGCCCTGCGTGAGTCAGCTGAAAACCGAAGGAATTTCTAGAGCTCTTCCAACTCGCACATACACCTTACTCTCCTAATAAGAACCCCGCACTCCTTCAGGTAACTTTCCTCCCACACAATCCTCCGCAAAACATTTGAGTCAACGCTATCACATACTTCCTCCAGACCCGTCAATGC
>NC_092279.1:25321448-25358948 GCF_036320965.1 Panulirus ornatus
AAACACATAAAAAACTGAGGTTATTTTCGTGGTGCATCATTCCACCAACCTGTATGGTATTTACCCCTGTTTCCCTTGTCCTAAATACTTGATCTATTAGATGTAATCTAGATGAACACCAGGAATAGCATTATATTATCTCCTGTCTTGATCGTACTATTCTCTTCAAAATTTCTTCTGTTCCTCCCTCCCTCTCTCATATCAAGCCATAATCGTTTCTCGTATTCTCATACCGTAGAGCCACAGGCTGGCTGGGGGTTCACTCTATATGTTAACCACAACACATCTCCGTCTGTCGTCGCTCTCTGCTCTATTTATATAGAGCCATTCATCCCTCTCTCACAACCCTCTCTCTATAGCTGAGGCTGAAGGTAAACCACGTTCTTACTCCTACGTGTGAGTGTGTGTGTGTGTGTGTGTGTGTGTGTGTGTGTGTGTGTGTGTGTGTGTGGTGTGTGGGTGTGTGTGTGTGTGTGGTGTGTGTGTGTGTGTGTGTGTGTGTGTGTGTGTGTGTGTGTGTGTGTGTGTGTGTGTGTGTGTGTGTGTGTGTGTGTGTGTGTGTGTGTGTGTGTGTGTGTGTGTGTGTGTGTGTGTGTGTGTGTGTGTGTGTGTGTGTGTGTGTGTGTGTGTGTGTGTGTGTGTGTGTGTGTGTGTGTGTGTGTGTGTGTGTGTGTGTGTGTGTGTGTGTGTGTGTGTGTGGGTGTGTGTGTGTGTGTGTGTGTGTGTGTGTGTGTGTGTGTGTGTGTGTGTGTGTGTGTGTGTGTGTGTGTGTGTGTGTGTGGTGTGTGTGTGTGTGTGTGTGTGTGTGTGTGTGTGTGTGTGTGTGTGTGTGTGTGTGTGTGTGTGTGTGTGTGTGTGTGTGTGTGTGTGTGTGTGTGTGTGTGTGTGTGTGTGTGTGTGTGTGTGTGTGTGTGTGTGTGTGTGTGTGTGTGTGTGTGTGTGTGTGTGTGTGTGTGTGTGGTGTGTGTGTGTGTGTGTGTGTGTGTGTGTGTGTGTGTGTGTGTGTGTGTGTGTGTGGGTGTGTGTGTGTGTGTGTGTGTGTGTGGGTGTGTGTGTGGGTGTGTGTGTGTGGGTGTGTGTGTGTGGTGTGTGTGTGTGTGTGTGTGTGTGTCATTAACACATAACCTTATAACACACAACACAAAAGTTAACTTTCATTGTTTGTGTTTTCTTTTTTTACGTCGTATGGGAAGAATTTTTCTAAACTTAATCACATTTAGAAGATAACTTTAGGGAATCCAATTATCTTCCTGGTGTGTTTTTTTCCCTCGAAATTCTTGTGTTGTTGTTGTGGAGAGGAGGAAAATGGAGTGTGGGTGGGGATGTGGGTGGGTCGGTGTAGTTCTTCCACCTCATCCCTTTTTCTATACCGTTTTCTTTACCAATGAAGCCATGCTTCAAGCAATTCATCATTTCTATACTTTCTCTTCCCATTCATCCATCTGTCCCACCAGCTATAACCTTCTCCTAGCTGCTCGGGCCAAAGTATCCACAAATTATATATCATGCCATCAAATATTCTCATCCAAAAGCAAAATATTCACTTAGTGTCATGAACGTCTCTGTATTCTGAGAATATCGCAGTCTTGATGAAGACACCCTGCCTGTGACCCCCCCCCCCTGATGAATATTCGTTATGAAAAGGAAGATAATGATGAATATGATGATGATAATGATATGATATGATGATGAGTATGATGATGATAATGATATGATGATATGATGATTATGATGATGATAATGATATGATGATATGATGAATATGATGATGATTTTGATGATGAATATGACGATGATATAATATGATGATGAATATGATGATTTTGATGATGATGAATATGATGATAATGATATGATGATGATGATGTTTTTGAAGATGATGATGAAGATGATGATGATGATTTTGAAGATGATGATGATGATGATGATGATTTTGAAGATGATGATGAAGATGATGATGATGATTTTGAAGATGATGATGATGATGATGAAGATGATGATGATGATGATGTTTTTGAAGATGATGATGAATATGATGATGAAGATGATGATGATGATTTTGAAGATGATGATGAAGATGATGATGATGATGAGGAGGAGGAGGATGGATGATGAATATGATGATGATGACGATGAAAAAAGGAAGACAGAAAAAAAAACTGCAACAAATGAAAACGCGCAATTGGCTATAAAGAAAACGCCATTCGCAGATAACATTACATGAAACAAAAGAATAAACAAGCATTAAGAAATTGGGGCGCCGAACAGAAAACGAGAATCTCGATCAAAAAAAGAAAAGAAAAAAATGTTCACTGAAAATAACATCTAATAGCAGAGAGAGAAAAAATAATAATAATCACTAAAAAAAGACAGAAAACACGAAAATGACACCATTGACGCAACCAGGGTCGTCTTTATTACACTAATTAGGCCAACCACACCACACCCACCTGGACTTATTAGACGTTATGATGGTAATTTACTACTACATCCTAGGGTGGTGAGGGGACAAGACCTCCATGGGTTATCATAGTCTACCCTACCACTTACCTCCCCCTACCCCCTTCCTCCTTTTCCCTTAGCAAAAAGCCAAAGAAAGACATACTGTTTTTTGTTTATCTTTTATTTTTTCTCTTTATCTTCCTCTTGTATTATATCATTCCAATGACCACAGATGTTTGAGAGGGTTTACACCTCGGCTGGGCCACATTCTGTCCAAGTTTTTCACGTAATAGATTTTCTACGTCTTTTATATTTTCCTGCAAATTAAGATTTTGATGGGATTAAAGTGATAGGGGATCACACACTGGTGATGGGGGTGGCTGGAGAGTAGTAAAGCCAGTGAAAATTTTCTAATTTCGTTGATTGAAGGAGAAAGGTTTCGAGAGTTGGAAAAATCAGGGAGAAGTTTGTTGGAGAATCTCTGGGGGCAGTGTGGCCAGGGAGGGAGAAAGATGGTGTGAGGGAAAGAGCAATGAACGCTGAGGGAGGTGCGCTGTACGGCTGCGCACTTCTGGCTCTCTGATTAGTTAAGGTTTTACGTATGTTAGTATATTTTCTATAATAATCATATACGTTTTTGGAATACAGATATTATTATTATTATTATTATTTATATTATTATTATTATTATTATTATTATTATTATTATTATTATTATTATTATCATTATTATTATTATTATTATTATTATCATTATTATTATTATTACTATTATTATTATTATTATCTTTATCAATTATCATTAGTTATTATTATCATTATTTCATTATCATTATTTTAATCATTATTATCATTATATTATCATCATTATTAGCACAATCATTAGTATTAGTAGTAGTATTAGTAGTAGTATTATCAGAGTTCCGTGAATAGTGGCATCTTTTATATTATTCTTTCCATTTTCTATACTTGAGAAATTCATGATTTTCACGAGGGTTACTTATCTATAAATGACATATATCTGGGAGGCAGGGGTGTGATGCTCCCATGTGTACACCCGTCTCAGGTCGAGATCACTTGAGCACACACAGAGCACAGGTTACCGAGCAACCACAGCAGCTCTATCTGGAGACCTTGATATGGAACTCAGTTGACAAGTTTTATAAAATACACTGAACCTCTCACACGTACAGTAATGGTGAGATTATAGAACATCCAGACCTCACTGCCATGATTATACCACTGTACCTCAGCACGCACCTAGTGATTATATAACTGTATCTAAGCACGCACCAGGTGATTAGTGCTCAAATTATGGCACAAACCAGAGTTCAATATAAACATAATACGACAACCAATATTTGGTAATAGCAGTTACGGAGCAAGGGACATTTATAAAGATACATATTATAGAGGAACTCAAAACACAATACAGGTTATAGAACAAGTATGGCCTGAGTTATACATCAGAGGGTAATTACAACCCTAATTACAAAGTGGAACAATTTTGTACCAAGTATGAAATATATGGAAAAGGCAGAGCTAATCTACCTGACAGACGAGCTGGGTTGACTGATCAACCAACTCAACCATCTGACCGGATTAAGTGAACAATCTATTCTGACCAGGACCGACAACCCTTACATCGGCACTCACATACACAAGACGTAACGATATGAAATATTTGGAAGAAGTAGAAATAAAAGGACCTCATCACTCGACTTCTGCAAACGTAAGCAACTAAAGGAAACACGACATCAAAGTCGGGACTCACACTACACCACGGCGGGGGAATCCCCGGGGGATAATAGATGGTACATATCCCCGGGGGATAATAGATGGTACATATCCCCGGGGGATAATAGATGGTACATATCCCCGGGGGATAATAGATGGTACATATCTCACGTCTCCTGAGAGCCATCTGTTAAGCATTGATCTCCCTTGTTGCTGCGTTGCTACTTCTGTTTACAAACGTAAATTGCGTTCATCAAATATTGCTTTGCATATATATATATATATATATATATATATATATATATATATATATATATATATATATATATATATATATAAACGGTAGACTGTGCAGAAGGAGTCCGGGAATACTGAGTACCATGCCAGACATCATCGGCGAAGGATGGAGATGTGAAGATCCAATTCTTTTCTTTTTCAAAAGCCAGCAACACATTGTTCAGGGCTGTGGAGGTGCGGAGGTCAAAAATCAGGACTTTTCACCGAAATACCAGAGCTTTGTACCCACAAAACGACGAGGGGTTGGGGGAATGGGGGAGGGGAAGTATTTCTGAGTTTGGGAAGTATTCTGAATTAGTTCAAGAGGTCAAGGGTCATTCGGACGTCAGGTCAACCAAACTGTTTTTTGCTACTGAAAAGCAAACAAAAAAAAACTGATGTAAAAAAAAAAAGATTTTAATGTAAGAAAACTTTATATGTAAACAATGTAAAAAGACGTATCTACGTGTGACATATATTAGTGAAACGTTCACTGAACTACATTACCAAATTATGGTCACTTTACATAATGTTATAGATCTTATCCAAATAATACAGCCTGACTTGACGCGAGTACCAATGACTGTAGCTCACACGTTACAGGGGTCAAAACTGTACCAGCGTACGACTGTACAACACCTAACACCACACACGTTACTGAACATATATTCAATCTTTGTGAAGACTCGACGGTAACAGAGAACGGAAAAATACGAATTTCTCAGTTGTAGGAATTATTAATCTTTATCAAAAAAAAAAACGAAATCTCAATGGTAGGAATTAATAGTTTTTAACGAAAATACGAAATTCTCTTGTAATTCTTTTACTTTTTATCAAAAAATACGAAATTCTCAATTGCAAACTCTTTTTAGTTTTTATCATATGGAGATGGGTGGGGAGGGGGAATGAGTGTTTACATACTTATGTCCCGAGTTTGTGACTCCTACCTCAGCCCACTGTTAAACCCCGCTTAAATATGTTGAAATCCTAAAAGAAAAGAACGATACAAAATATATATATATATATATATATATATATATATATATATATATATATATATATATATATATATATATACATTACCTCGCAAACGCGGGAGACAGCGACAAAGTATAAAAAAATATATATATATATATATATATATATATATATATATATATATATATATATATATATATATATATATATATATATACATATATATATATATATATATATATATATATATATATATATATATATATATATATATATATATATATATATAAGGATACTGCTACCTCTACTTTCCATGGTTTACCCCAGACGCTTCACATGCCCTGGTTCAATCCACTGACAGCACGTCGACCCCAGTATACCACATCGTTCAATTCCCTCTATTCCTTGCGCGCCTTTCACCCTCCTGCATGTTCAGGCCCCGATCGCTCAAAATCTTTTTCACTCCATCCTTCCACCTCCAATTTGGTTTCCCACTTCTCGTTCCCTCCACCTCTGCCACATATATCCTCTTTGTCAATCTTTCCTCGCTCATTCTCTCCATGTGACCAAACCGTTTCAATACGCATTCTTCTGTTTTCTCAACCACACTCTTTCTATTACCACACATCTCTCTTACTCTTTCAGTACTTACCCGATCAAACCACCTCACACCACATATTGTTCTCAAACATCTCATTTCCAACACATCCACCCTCCTCCGCCACCCACGCCTCGTAACCATAAAACATTGTTGGAACCACTATTCCTTCAAACATACCCATTTTTGCTCTCCGACATAACGTTCTCGCCCTATACACATTCTTCAACGCTCCGAGTATCTTTGCTTCCTCCCCCACTCTGTGACTCACTTCCGCTACCATGGTTCCACCGGTGCTAAATCCACTCCCAGATATCTAAAACACTTCACTTCCTCCAGTTTTTCTCCACTCAAACTTACCTCCCAATTGACTTGTCCCTCAATCCTACCGAACCTAATAACCTTGCTCTTATTCACATTTACTCTTAGCTTTCTTCTTTCACACACTTTACCAAACTCATTCACCAACTTTTGCAGTTTCTCACCCGAAGAAGCCACCAGCGATGCATCATCAGCGAACAACAACTGAATTACTTCTCAAGCCCTCTCATCCACAACAGACTGCATACTTGCCCCTCTTTCCAAAACTCTTACATTCACCTCCCAAACAACCCCATCCATAAACAAATTAAACAACCACGGAGACATCACGCACCCCTGCCGCAAACCGACATTCCCTGAGAACCAATCACTTTCCTCTCTTCCTATTCGTACACATGCCTTACATCCCCGATAAAAACTTTTTACTGCTTCTAGTAACTTACCTCCCATACCATATACTCTGCTCTATACATGCCTTCACCCTCTCAATCAATACTCTCCCATATAATTTCCCAGGAATACTCAACAAACTTATACCTCTGTAATTTGAGCACTCACCTTTATCCCCTTTACCTTTGTACAATGGCACTATGCATGCATTCCGCCAATCCTCAGGCACTTCACCATAAACCATACATACATTGAATATCCTCACCAACCAGTCAACAACACAGTCATTCCCTTTTTTAATAAATTCCACTGCAATACCATCCAAACCCGCCGCCTTGCCGGCTTTCATCTTCCGCAAAGCTTTCATTACCTCTTCTCTGTTTACCAAACCATTCTCCCTGACCCTCTCACTTCGCACGCCACTCGACCAAAACACCGTATATCTGCCACTCTATCATCAAACACATTCAACAAACCTTCAAAATACCCACTCCATCTCCTCATTTCACCACTACTTGTTATTACCTCCCCATTGGCCCCCTTCACCGATGTTCCCATTTGTTCTCTTGTCTTACGCACTTTATTTACCTCCTTCCAAAACATCTTTTTATCCTCCCTAAAATTCAAAGATACTCTTTCATCCCAACTCTCATTTGCCCTCTTTTTCGCCTCTTGCACCTTTCTCTTGACCTTCTGCCTCTTTCTTTTATACATCTCCCAGTCATATGCACTATTTCCCTGCAAAAATCGTTCAAATGCCTCTCTCTTCTCTTTCACTAACAATCTTACTTCTTCATCCCACCATTCACTACCTTTTCTAATCTGACCACCTCCCACCTTTCTCATGCCACAAGCATCTTTTGCGCAAGCCATCATTGCTTCCCTAAATACATCCCATTCCTCCACCACTCCCCTTACGTCATTTGCTCTCACCTATTTCCATTCTGCACTCAATCTCTCCTGGTACTTCCTCACACAAGTCTTCTTTCCAAGCTAACTGACTCTCATCTCTCTCTCTCTCTCTCTCTCTCTCTCTCTCTCTCTCTCTCTCTCTCTGTGTATATATATATATATATATATATATATATATATATATATATATATATATATATATATATATATATATATAATCATCCCTGGAGATAGGGGAGAAAGAATACTTCCCACGTATTCCCTGCGTGTCGTAGAAGGCGACTAATAGTGGAGGGAGCGGGGGGCTGGAAATCCTCCCCTCCCATTTTACTTTTTTCCAAAAGGAGGAACAGAGAAGGGGGCCAAGTGAGGATATTCCTTCTATGGCTCGGTCCTCTGTTTTTAGCGCTACCTCGCTAGCGCGGGAAATAGCGAATATGTATATATATATATATATATATATATATATATATATATATATATATATATATATATATATATATATATATATAAAGCTAAGGTTATCAAGATCGGAAGGACCGTAAAAGTGGATTAAATCAGTCCCTCCTCGGATTCTCTGGCGAAGAAAATGGTCTCCCATTAGCAGGTGATTTGACGACCAATGGACTGGATTTCTTTAGGCGATTTTCAGGTAATAATGCTAGGGAGGGAGATGGGCAATCCCAGGGATTAATCACAGCCAGGGAATTCCAAGGTGGGGAGCTCAATGGCTAGGGGGAGATAACTTTATGATTCCGGGGAAAAAATTCGTGGCGCGGGGAGTTTAAAAGCTGGGGAGCGACAGGGTGGGGGATCATGGATGGGGAATTGCAGGAGGGGAAGAGAGAGAGGGGGAAGTTGCTGGGGGACGGGCGTTCAAAGATGGAGAACGCTGAGAGGAAGCAACCTGCAAGGAGAGGCAAGAGCCTTCGATGTAACAGCCTCCAAAATGAGGCAAGAACCTCTGAGGTGAGGCAACCTCCAGGGTGAGGCAAGAACCTCCAAGGTGATGCAAGAACCTCCAAGGTGAGGCAAGAACCTCCAAGGTGATGCAAGAACCTCCAAGGTGAGGCAAGAACCTTCAAGGTGATGCAAGAACCTCCAAGGTGATGCAAGAACCCCCAAGGTGATGCAAGAACCTTCAAGGTGAGGCAAGAACCTCCAAGGTGATGCAAGAACCCCCAAGGTGATGCAAGAACCTCCAAGGTGATGCAAGAACCTCCATGAGGTGGGAATAACTTCCAAGAGAGAGAGAGAAGACGCTCCAAAGAGGAGAGAAACTCCAACGTGAAGGAAGAACCTCCAAGGGAAGACTAACCTCCAGCGTGAGGGTAAAACCTCCAACGTGAGCGTAGAACCTCCAGCGCGAGGGAAGAACTTCCAACGTGAGGGATGAACCTCCAACGTGAAGGTAGAACCTGCAACGTGAGGGAAAAACCTCCAACGTGAAGGTAGAACCTCCAACGTGAGGGATGAACCTCCAACGTGAAGGTAGAACCTGCAACGTGAGGGTAACACCTCAAACGTGAAGGTAGAACCTCCAACGTGAGCGTAGAACCTCCAACGTGAGCGTAGAACCTCAAACGTGAAGGTAGAACCTCCAACGTGAGGGAAGAACCTAAGAAACCTCTACGAGGAGAAGTGAACCTCCAAAGTGAGGTAGAACCTTCAAGAGAAGGGAATTTCCTAAATGAAGGAACTTTAAACCTTGGAAAGAAAAAAAATCCTTCAGTTAAGGGAAAGTTTTCAGTGTGGGAGAAAACCCCAGGGTTCCAGTGAGCCAGACAAGGCCATTCTACCATCACTCAGTCACGTGACGAATCATCGAGGGAGGGAAATAAAAAAAATGCATAGTGATAATGAGTCCACCTGGGCGATGAGGCTTTGATGCGGGGGGGCGCGCGCGCGGGCGCGCTGGTGGGAAGCCTCTCACGTCTTCTGAGAACTGGCTAATCCCTGACCTAATGTAATCTTGGCAGTGTCTCTCTCCCCTCCCTCCGCCACCCGCGCCTCACCCATCTCTATAGAGTCACACAAAGATCTCTAACTCTCCCTCCCTCCATCCCTCCCTCCCTCACCTGTATCCCTCCCTCCCTCCCTCCCTCCCTCACCGTCATCTCCATTCCTTCCTCCCTCCCTCATCTCTATTTCTCCCTCCCTCCCTCCCTCACCGTCATCTCCATTCCTTCCTCCCTCCCTCACCTCTATTCCTCCCTCCCTCACATCTATTCCTTCCTCCCTCCCTCCCTCCCTCCCTCACCTCCATTCCTTCCTCTCTCCCTCCCTTCCTCACCTCTATTCCTCCCTCCCTCCCTCCCTCACCTCTATCCCTCCCTCCCTCCCTCACCTCTATTCCTCCCTCCCTCACCTCCCTCCCTCCCTCCCTCCATCCATCCCTCACCTCCATTCCTTCCTCTCTCCCTCCCTTCCTCACCTCTATTCCTCCCTCCCTCACCTCTATTCCTCCCTCCCTCCCCCCCTCCCTCCCTCCCTCCCTCCCTCACCGCCACCACTCATCTCCGACTCGTCACCGTATCAGAACTCGACTTTAAGAGGACACAGCGCCCTCTGTACTATACTGCCATCCCCGGGAACCCTAACTATTGTTCAGTGAAGTGCAGACGAAAAAAAGGTTTTCAGCACCGTTACGATGGCGGTGCGCCGCCAAGGGCACGGTCCTTCGAGACACGACGGTACGACCCCGACCACAAGGGTACGACCCTTGAACAAGACGGTACGATTCTTGAACACAAGGGTACGACCCTTGAACAAGACGGTACGACCCTGAGCACAAGGGTACGAGCCTTAAGCAAGACGGGACGACCCCTGAGCACAAGGGTACGAGATTCAAGCAAGACGGTACGACCACATAGCACAACGGGTACAAGCCTTAAGCAAGACGGTACGAGCCTTGAGCACGACGGTGCGACCCCTGAGCACAAGGGTACGACCCTTGAACAAGACGGTACGACCCCTTAACACAAGGGCACGACCCTTGAACAAGACGGTACGACTAAAAGCACAAGGGTACGACCTTTGAACAAGACGGTACGACCCCTTAGCACAAGGCTACGACCCTTGAACAAGACGGTACGACCCCTTAGCATAAGGCTACGACCCTTGAACAAGACGGTACGACCCCTTAGCACAAGGCTACGACCCTTGAACAAGACGGTACGACCCTTGAGAAGAAGGGCAGTGCCTTTGAGTGTCGTGGCCATGCGCTCCTGAAGAGCACGTTAACGAAGGTTTTACCAATCCAACACAAAGTCTACGGTGATGTGTACCCACATTTCACTACCAAGAAGACCGCAGGTGGTGGTGGCCACACTGTGAGTTCTGGTTTACATTCGGGTGTGAATATGGGTGACGAATTGGGGGTGTGTGGGGTGTAGGCTTGCGTGCGACCGGGGTGAGTTATGGGAGGCGAGTGTAGTGGAGGGAGGGAAGGTGGCGAGGAGTGTTTAGTGAGAGAAGCTGAACTCAGTCCAGAGAAAAGGCCGGGAATCCGGAGATAAGAAGGAAAAAAAGGAGAACTTCCCGTTCTTTGTTGCTGTACTTCCCGTTTTCCCTCGGCTGCAATCCACAGGGCCCAAAAAAGCTATATCGAAGGTCCGGCAGAAATAATGTTGTGATATGACTCAAAGGTCAGCAAGGAGTATCGTATGACGCCTATTATATACCACTAGTTATCCAGACTGGTCGACAGAAAAAACAAACATAACCCCTAACAACCACTCAAACTTTCATAACATCGTTACGAGTGGAAGATGGCCAGCAGAAATACAACACAATTCATGTAACACAATCAATCGCCAAAACTAATCCACAAACGAAAGAATTACGATACATTACCATTGTTATATCAACGATAAGACAATGTTACCGGAACAAGGTCGTTAGCTACCAGTTAGAGACTCGTGGTTATAACCTTTAACGACTCCTAACTACCGGTCCGATGGTTGCGTAGTGATCTGGACGTTTGGACTGTAAACTGCCAGGGTCGTTTAGCCACTCATTGTCGGCCTATCCAATAAATTTGAACACCTTCTTCAGGGGTTAAAATATAATTCTAAAACCACATACACTCATTATATATATATATATATATATATATATATATATATATATATATATATATATATATAGACATAGATACATAGATACATAGATACATATATATATATATATATATATATATATATATATATATATATATATATATATATATATATATATATATAGATAGATAGATAGATAGATAAATAGATAGATAGATTGATAGATAGATAGACAGATAGATAGATAAATATATGGCCTATGCTAATCCGTAAGTATGTTGAATAACATTCATCAACTGGCCAGTGGTCATTAGGGCAGAATTCGTTACATACAACGTAAAAAAAATACGTTACAAACACGAAATCAACTTGCTTCTTTTTAGGCCATGTTCACTGACTTCGTAAACAACAAACACAAAGAAAGATAAGTAAACACAAACAGTAAACAAAAATAAATAGATTTACCAAATGTATATTGATCGTTGTATTTGTTGGTTTGTTTTTCATTTCCCCCAGACACAGTGGCGACCCCTCCATCTTTTTACTTTTTGTATATAAATATATATTTTTTCTTCACTTTGTTGTTCGGTGGTTAAAAAGAGACTGGCTATAACTCCTCCCTGCCTTTATCTCCGCTCTTAGGATTTTCCCCTTAAATCTTCCCCCACCGTCTTCCCTCCTCCACTCCTCTTTCTTCCCATTTTCTTTCCCTCCCACCAGCAGGAAGGAGAGGCCGATGAAGCTCCTTCCCCCTTACACCCCCTACACACGATAATGGTTGGGCAGGGTCAGGCAGCCAGGCGCGCGGGAGGGTGTAGGGTAGGGTAGGGTAGGGTAGGGTTAGGATAAGGGAGGAGGGGCAAAGGGGGAGATGATGATTGACCCCAATAGTAGACCTCCTTCCCCCAACCAACCCCTCCAACCCGGGAGACTGGAACAGGGTCATCC
The DNA here is from genome assembly GCF_036320965.1 of Panulirus ornatus. Classification (NCBI taxonomy): domain Eukaryota; kingdom Metazoa; phylum Arthropoda; class Malacostraca; order Decapoda; family Palinuridae; genus Panulirus; species Panulirus ornatus. The sequence goes on from NC_092279.1 coordinate 25,334,112, forward strand.
GATCAATTTAGGGCCAGAATCAGGACACGCCGGAGTGGCCACTGGACGACCCCAGGCTGTGGCCGGGGCCGGGTGGGCCGGTATGGGAGGAACTTGCACAAAAATCTTGTACGAAATGAACAAAATATTATCGGCCTTACAGTGCACAGTTATATATATATATATATATATATATATATATATATATATATATATATATATATATATATATATATATATATATCTTTTCTTTCTTTTAAACTTCGCCATTTCCCGCGTTAGCGAGGAAGCGTTAAGAACAGAGGACTGGGCCTTTTTTGGAATATCCTCACCTGGCCCCCTTCTCTGTTCCTTCTTTTGGAAAATTAAAAAAAAAAACGAGAGGGGAGGATTTCCAGCTCCCCGCTCCCTCCCCTTTTAGTCGCCTTCTACGACTATATATATATATATATATATATATATATATATATATATATATATATATATATATATATATATATATATATATATATATTATCCCTGGGGATAGGGGATTAAGGATACTTCCCACGTATTCCCTGCGTGTCGTAGAAGGCGACTAAAAGGGGAGGGAGCGGGGGGCTGGAAATCCTCCCCTCTCATTATTTTTTTTTAATTTTCCAAAAGAAGGAACTCCCTCAAAGGCCCAGTCCTCTGTTCTTAACGCTACCTTGCTAACGCGGGAAATGGCGAAATAGTTTGAAAGAAAGAATATATATATATATATATATATATATATATATATATATATATATATATATATATATATATATATATATATATATAAAACGTTTATAAATCATTCTCAACAAAATAATATCAAACTTGTAATTCTCCGTTAATTACAATTATATTTACATATTAAATGTTTTAACGCACAATTTCAGGGGAGACTGAGTTATTTTACTCGATCTACACAATCATAAATGCCAACATTGAAAACGTCAAATTACGGTGTTTATTTTTTTTTCAAATCAGAGAATTTGACGGTAGGATAATACACAATGGCGATAGAGGGTAATTTACAATCGTACATTAATGGCATCCACATTGAAAAAAAATTTACGAGGCTAGATTATGAAATTGTACTGAGTTATTCTTACAGTTGATGACGACACACGATGATATGTTAACTAATGCCCAACCCTAATGGTTCCATCCTTGAACATGACGGTACGAGTAAGATCGTACCGTCGTACTCAAGGGTCGTACTATTGTGCTCAAGGGTCGTACCGTCGTGTTCAAGGGTCGTACCGTCGTGCTCAAGGGTCGTACCGTCGTGCTCAAGGTTCGTACTATTGTGCTCAAGGGTCGTACCGTCGTGCTCATGGGTCGTACAGTCGTGCTCAAAGGTCGTACCATCGTACTCAAGGGTCGTACCGCTGTGCCTAACGGTCGTTACGTAGTGTCCAAGGGTCGTAACGTAGTATTCAAGGGTCGTGCCGTCGTGCTCATGGCTCCACATTTCAAATATGAAGTTACCATGAATATTACCCAGTGGGTTTTAGGGAGAGGTTGTAAGACTTACTACTTGGTAAGGTTAATATTATGAGGTTGTAAGACTTACTACTTGGTAAGGTTAATATTATGAGGTTGTAAGACTTACTACTTGGTAAGGTTAATATTATGAGGTTGTAAGACTTACTACTTGGTAAGGTTAATATTATGAGGTTGTAAGACTTACTACTTGGTAAGGTTAATATTATGAGGTTGTAAGACTTACAATCCTGGTCTAACCCAGGTACTCCTGCACTTCCAAAGGTGCGTTACGCTCAGTAGCAGGGAAATGGTGGACTCCTCTGAGGTGAGACGCCCTCTGACGCAACTGCACTCCCAATGCTATACAGCCTCGATAAAGGTGACTTCTCATACGCGGCGTAACCCCGAGCGGGCGGAGCCCGGTAACACCTGTCTGTACGCTATTCAGGCATAATTATACAGTGGTTTCTTAGATCATATAAGGCCAGGTTAGGAGGTCACAGGCATTAATACTAAATGAAAGGCTCTGGGAGACTTCTAGTGGTCATTTTACGTTTAGGCGGGATCATACTTCAAATCATGACGTCATCAATAATACACATGGACGAAGATGAGACACACACACACATAAGCCAGGTAGAATGCCGAGGTTCATAGAAAACGGTGGAGCATAAAAGATGGACATACAGTACTCCTAACGGGGGTCACTTAAATAATACGTTTAATTATGGATGCATTAAGCTTTCCTTAGTGATTAGAAAGGGGAAGGTGTGAAAGACGGGATGGTGGGAAGGAGGTGGTGTAGGGAGGAAGGACTGTGTCCTATAATTAACAGGGGACCTCCGGTCGCCAGGTAGAGTATCAGGCATTAGCTAATAATTACATTAAAAACTTAATCGTCCTCCAGCCGAGCTTGCCGTTCCTACTCCACCTTAAGGGGATGGTCGATAAGCCAGCGAGTGTGACGTAAGCTGGAGAGGGTGAAGCTGCAGACACTCGAGTGCCAATGTGTCCAATGTACGTAGGTTCATGTGATGTCGTGCCATGGGCCAGTACACGGAGGGGAAAACACTCCCCACACTCATCATTTCTCTCTCTCTCTCTCTCTCTCTCTCTCTCTCTCTCTCTCTCTCTCTCTCTCTCTCTCTCTCTCTCTGTATATATATATATATATATATATATATATATATATATATATATATATATATATATATATATATGTATACATACATACAGAGAGAAAGAGGGGGGGCGTCCAAAAGAGAGACTTTTGGATGTGAATGTGTTGACATGGGACGTCTAATCATTACCCGGTGGAGGCGAGGGTGAAGATTTGTCCAGGATTTCGTTAGAGAGGAAAAGATAAGAAGGAGAAGAGTGGTGAACGTAAGTTGACATACCAGATAGCCTGAATAACGGGAAAGCTGAACTGATGACTTGCTATACACTTGCTCATGGGTTTGGTACGATGTTCACACTGGAAGGTATAGCATTGTTCTTATATTTGTTTGAGTGTGTACGAGCTGTGGGTGGAACAAGTGATTGTGGTGACGAGCGGCGGTCCGTGGTGGAGGGGGTGTGGGAAGGAGTGGTCTTTGGAAGGGGTGTTAGAAGTTTAATTGTCAGACTACGAAAGTGTTTTCTGTTTTAGATATATGGGAATGGACTAGGCAGCAAGCGGAACCATGGAAGCGAAAGTGAGTCATAGGTGTTGGATGTGGAGGGCGAAGGTTCTGGGCGCGCTGAGGAATGTGTGGAAAGAGAGGGCAAAAATGGGTATGTTGGAAGGAATAGAAGTTCCTACAATATCATATGGTTGCGAGGCGTGGGGTATAGATAGGGTTGTGCGGAGGAGGGCGGATGTGTTGGAAATGAAATGTTTGAGGACAATACGTGGTGTGAGGTGGTTTGATCGAGTAAGTAATGAAACGGTAAGACAGATGTGTGGTAATAAAATGAGTGTCGATGAGAAAACAGATGATGGTATGTCGAAATAGTTTGGACATATGGAGAGAATGAGTGAGGAAAGGTTGACAAAGATGATCTATGTGTCAGAAGTGAAGGCTATAAGGAGAACAGAGAAGCCAAATTAGAGATGGAAGGATGAAGTTAAAAACATTACGAGCAATTTGGGCCTGGATATACAGGAGGGATAATTGGAACGATATGGTATACCGGGGTCGATGTGCTGTCAGTGGACTGTATCAGGGCATGTGAAACGTCTGGAACAAACCATGGAAAGGTCTGTGTGGCCTGGATGTGGATAGAGAGCTGTGGTGTCGGTGCATTACACATGATAGCTCGGATTAGGATGTGAGAGGATGTAACCTTTCTTTGTCTGTTTCTGGCGCTCTCTTGCTCGTGTGGGAAAAGGCAATCAATCATGGAAGAGGGAAAATATATATATATATATATATATATATATATATATATATATATATATATATATATATATATATATATATATATATATATATACGCTTATAACCAAAAGGAAAATGAAAAGCAGTAAGTCCCAAGTGCACTTTTGTGTGATTAATACACCGTCAGGGGAGATGATACATTCTTGTATTTCCCCTGACGAGGCATTAATCACACGAAAGTGCACTTGGGACTTACCGTGATCCATTTCTCATTGTGGTTCGTATATATATATATATATATATATATAGAGAGAGAGAGAGAGAGAGAGAGAGAGAGAGAGAGAGAGAGAGAGAGAGAGAGAGAGAGAGAGAGAGAGAGAGAGACGATCAAGAAAGAAAGATTAAGAATATCATATAAAAGTCATACAGAAAGATATAGAGGAAAGAGGAACAAATAGAAAAGGACAGCACAGGAGGAGAAATGGAAATATAAGAGGTAATAAAAAGTACCAGGAAGATGTAGAGGGAGGAGGGCAGGATGGACGACGACACAATTCAACGTTTATGGTTCACTTGCCTCGACGGTCCTGCGATTTATAATGGCCAGCCGGGAGGGTAGGGGGTCCCCGCCCCCCTCCCTTCCCCCCGTATCCCCTACCACTCTCCCTGAGCCACACACACACACACACACCCAGCACCCCACCACGGCCCCACCACCCGTACCCCAAGCACCTTCCGTCCAAGCCCTATTCTCTCTCTCTCTCTCTCTCTCTCTCTCTCTCTCTCTCTCTCTCTCTCTCTCTCTCTCTCTCTCTCTCTCTCTCCTCGTCCTCGTCCCCCCCCCCACCCCACAGCCCTCTCCTCCTCTATTCCCACAACCTCCCTCCAGCCTGGAGGAGGGAACGCAGCAGGAGGGAGCCAGACGCCGGCACGCACCCTCTCTCCCCCTCTCTGTTTATCCCCTCCACACAAGACGGAGAACCCATTCAGACCTGATGAATTAAGAGACAAGTGAGGCCAAGTGTTCAATACATCCAACATTCTGGTGGCAGAGTTTTGGTTGCTGTTCCTCGATGGTTTGGGCACAGGTCAAGACATCATCATACTCTCGTTACACGCCCCAGCATCCCGTTACAACCAATGAGAGCGTGGCGCTACATGCACGTCCGCCTACTGGTATTACCCAAGCCTCACCCAGCTACCCTAAAGTCATTCCCAGCTGGTCCACTGACCTCTGCACACGAGGATTTGATGCATTAGAACAGGAGGAGCCTTAAGATAACCGTATGAGGTACCCTACACCATCTCCCACACCATACAACACAGATATCACAAACTTCGAAAATTTTATAAAGAATCTGATAAAAGGAAAAATTATTACCTGGTTATCTTAACACATATGTTTAAAGGAATGGCTACCAACGTACACACACACACACACACACACACACACACACACACACACACACACACAGGTGGGAATAAATAAAGGCAGACAGTATGAATTATGTACATGTGTATATATATATGTGTACATTGAGATGTATAGGTATGTATATTTGCGTGTGTGGACGTGCATGTATATACATGTGTATGTGGGTCGGTTGGGCCATTTCTTTCGTCTGTTTCCTTGCGCCACCTCGCAAAACGCGGGAGACGGCGACAAAGCAAAATAAATGAATAATAAATATATATATACATATATATATATATATATATATATATATATATATATATATATATATATATATATATATACGAATATAGTGCACATGAACGCGCATTTTTCATAGAACATATAATGCCTTCCAACAGCAAGGATTCGAACCCGGACCTTTTACACATGAACTACTAGTAATGTGAGCCTGATGGGATTTGACCGGTCTAGAAACCGTTGCTCATGGATGCGAGACGAAGGAGATTCGATTAATAGTAATTCGAAGTCATTTCCTTCTCATGAACAATCATAGCCGAGCGGTTAGCGTTCCCACTTACCGCGGAAAAGGCCCGGGTTCGAATCCTTGCTGTTGAAGGGCCATTATGTAAAAATATATATATATATATATATATATATATATATATATATATATATATATATATATATATATTGACTCATTCAATCACAGGCATCGGTGTCAATAAGCACTTTTTTTATCAGTAACACCATCTGCAAATTACTAACATTAATTAACTCGTCAATATGCATCAGTAAACATCCAGATATTTTAATAAAATCCGTCTAGATGCTCGACAGGTCTACAGGTGAAAAAGAAATAAAAAAAACCATTATTATATATTTTTCACGTGAGAATAAAATTCTAAAGATTTTTTTTGACTGGGCGATTTTTTGCATCATTGGGTCGCTTTTCCACCCTAATGAACGCAGGCCTTACCACTTTAAAGACACGCTACAGTTGGCAATATAGGGGATGTATAATGATATACGTTATAATGAAAAGCTCCTTTTTCCCCCAAAAAAGTTTTTGCTGCAATGTAGAGAAAGAGGCAGGACCCGTAAGCATTGCATTACAGACTTAATAACATCACTTCATTGAGTTTATTTACACACGCAGTGCATTGACCATATAGGGCAAGACGCAGAGGTATAGCTAGCGATAATGACCTTTATGTGCCTCTAGCGAATGAAGCTAGTTTTCCTTATTAGTGTTTCATACGATAGAAAACGTAGCGTATGGAAATCACAACTTTCCCTCCCATTTGGGCAAAAATCATTTTACTTCGAAAGCAGAAGTTAGAAAATGTGAAATTAGAAAATGTGAAATTAGAATATGTGAAATTACATGACGAGGACGAGAGGTAAAGTGATAATGTATTTCTTTCTTGCGTTGTAACATAATTTTACAGGTTTTGAACAGCACAACAATTACCCTAGGGCGTTTTACACAAGGTTCAATATTCCGTGTAGACGTATGTGACTGCAATCATAAGGTATGGGGTATTTGTGGCGTGACAATGGGTCTTATAGCGTTACAGTTTAAAAGTCATTATCCCACGGTGGGGTATATAGAAAAAAACAAGTTATGAGATGGGAAAGAGCGCTGACTCTTATGTCCTTCCACATTACGGCTCAAATTACCATAAACTACGTAAGAGTTGTTTAAAGAAAAAAAAAAAGTTTTACTGTTGTCCCCAAATTATGTCAAAATGAACCTTGTTCCCTCATGAATAGGGTTCAACGTGCCATGTCAAGTAAAACGAAGTGGTTAGCGGGGGGGTGAAGGCCAATAAATATTACACACAGATTAATCAGAGCAGCCTTGAAGAGGATCAATGTACCATGGAGGCAGATGGTGGCTTAATGTAGCGGGGTGTGAGCCCATAAGCTGCCAGCGGAGAGAAGGGGGGAAAAAAAAAAAATACTTTTCGGAGAGCATGATGGAAAACGAGAGTGTGGAAAGAAAACGGTGGCAAGTGTTTTCATACGGGGGGTGAGGGGGAGAAGGAAGCGTTGTCATATGCTATTCTAAGAGGGGGGTGGAAGGTGGTGGCAGACGTGGCAAGTGTTGTCAGAAGAGGGAATGTGGTGTCATATATACCGTCATTATAAAGGGGAGGTGGTGGCGAGTGTTTACATAATAGAGAAGTTGGTGTCAAAACTTAAAAGAGAACTTGGTGGTGGCGAACATATTGTCAGTAGTGTGGGCAAGGTGAGGGCACAAGTTGTCAGTAGTGTGGGCAAGGTGAGGGCACAAGTTGTCAGTAGTGTGGGCAAGGTGAGGGCACAAGTTGTCAGTAGTGTGGGCAAGGTGAGGGCACAAGTTGTCAGTAGTGTGGGCAAGGTGAGGGCACAAGTTGTCAGTAGTGTGGGCAAGGTGAGGGCACAAGTTGTCAGTAGTGTGGGCAAGGTGAGGGCACAAGTTGTCAGTAGTGTGGGCAAGGTGAGGGCACAAGTTGTCAGTAGTGTGGGCAAGGTGAGGGCACAAGTTGTCAGTAGTGTGGGCAAGGTGAGGGCACAAGTTGTCAGTCGTAGTTGGGGTAGTAGTGGTGGTGGTGTGGGTAAAGTGTCGGCATATGACCACACTGCCACCACTTACCCACAGAACCTGCCAACACAAACCCACATCTTGCAGTACGGAAGAAAAGAGCCAAAAAAAGGTATTCATCAAATACCTTCACCTCAATCTCCATAAAACATGTAATAATTACCTAGCAATTAACTACAGATAATGACATTAAAATTACAGTATGTCATGCCATGAATAATCATGATCCCTAACTGCCATGAAACGACCTGTTATCTAGCGGATTAATGACCCTAATAAGAGAGCAACTACCAGCAACCAATTACTTCCCTTATGACCAGTTTTCCTTGTGGCATCTGAGAACCAAAATAATTATGATGAATGGGAAGCAATATTCAACATACACAGATATATATATATATATATATATATCTTTCTTTTCTTTTAAACTATTCGCCATTTCTCGCGTTAGCGAGGTAGCGTTAAGAACAGAGGACTGGGCCTTTTTGGAATATCCTCACCTGGCCCCCTCTGTTCCTTCTTTTGGAAAATTAAATAAAAAAAAAAAACAGAGGGGAGGATTTCCAGCCCCCCGCTCCCTCCCCTTTTAGTCGCCTTCTACGACACGCAGGGAATACGTGGGAAGTATTCTTAATCCCCTATCCCCAGGGATAATATATATATATATATATATATATATATATATATATATATATATATATATATATATATATATATATATATACATATAGATATATATGTATATATATATATATATATATATATATATATATATATATATATATATATATAGAGAGAGAGAGAGAGAGAGAGAGAGAGAGAGAGAGAGAGAAGAGAGAGAGAGAGAGAGAGAGAGAGAGAGAGAGAGAGAGAGAGAGAGAGAGAGAGAGAGAGAGAGAGAGAGAGAGAGAGAGAGAGAGAGAGAGAGAGAGAGAAGAGAGAGAGAGAACAAATCTTGATAAATTACCTTACATTGCCATAACTATTAGTAACATAATGTTACCTCGTCGAGTGTTGGCTGGTGAACGTATACCCTAACCTGCCTAGTGTACGATGGTGTACAGTGCACAATGTGCTGCAGCGTACCGCTCTCAGATCATAACCTGGGTAGGTTTTAGCACAATCACTTCAGAAAAAGCTGAGGCGCAACTTTGAAAGACAGGGAGAAAGAATACTTCCCACGTATTCCCTGCGTGTCGTAGAAGGCGAGTAAAAGGGAAGGGAGTCGGGGGGGCTGGAAATCCTCCCCTCTCGTTTTTACTTTTCCAAAAGAAGGAACATAGAAGGGGGCCAAGTGAGGATTTTTTCCCCTCTAAGGCTCAGACCTCTGTTCTTGATGCTACCTCGCTCACGCGGGGAAATGGCGAATAAATTTCAAGTCAAAATTCTCCTAAATATCCCTATAGCATCTTAACCGCTCCTTCGGCGTGATTCATCCCAGCCGGGGACCTCTGGCAACCCACCTCATCGTTGCCAACACCATTATCTCTGGCAACCTTCCAGTCCCGGCACTCCCCGCCGCCCATCACCCTATCTCCCACGTCTCTGGCAACAGTGTGACGAAATGCATCGGGCCAACCGATCTCATCACGCAGGAGGGGAGGCCTCGCCTCGCCCTCGCCCTCCTCCTCCTCCACTGATACGGACGCCATCAGCGGCGAGGCCACTACGAGGGATCTTCAGCACGAAGGTAACTCCTGTGTTGTCATCTTAACACACGACACACTAGAGGTAAAAGAAGGACTTTAATCTTACCTCTGATAACGGGACATCCAGGGCCTGTAGCATAGATAGATGAGGCTTATCTCTCATCTCTCTTATCTCTTCCTCAAGACTAAAAGTATATGTACCACAAGCCTATCACTAATTCCCGACAACTGATGAAACACAACAGCGTCGTAAATTACACTCTTTATCTTATCTTTCAGCGGCGAAAGAGCATCTCATGCGGGTGCTGCCCCCGGCTCTTTCAGGTCCCTTATAATAGGAAGTGCATGTGTCTGATAATTGCCAGATGTGGCAGTTCGTCTCCTGATTGAAAGGTGAACTTTCCTACATAGTAATTACATACGGACGCCATCACACGATATATGGTTGTGGTAGTAAAGTCGACCACTTAAGTAACGTCTCATGATATAGTCGACTCCATTAGTAAAGCTAACGGCATGAGTTCAATCGACTACAGTGATAAAGTCGACTCACTCAATCAGTAAAGTCATTCGTCGGTTTAGCTGCAATAATTACTTTCGACTACATGGATAAAGTCGACTCGATCAGTAAAGTCGTGTGTCCAAAGTCCAAAGTAAGTGAAACAGCCACAGACCACTGGATCGTAACAAAGGCTCTTTGAGAGAGTGGAAGAGAAGAGAAACTCGTGGAGAAAAACATATTTTTTTTCCAAGGGGAAGAACTATAAACTTATTGTATAGTTACGGAGGTGCAAATACGTTAACGTCAGTCGTGGATATATCAGGTCTATGCTTAAATGTATCTATGGTATTGCTTTCAGATACTCTTAACTGGTAAACCATTCCATATATTAACAATTCTCTTCGCTTCATTGGAGGTGAAACACTTGCCCATGTGTTTATATGCATTACTACGAGTGAAATCGAACAAATCTGTCCTTAAGTAGGTCATTAGATCGAGATTATCGAAGCCTTGAAATGATGTGAACACTTGTATTAGATTACCTCGTAAATACCTCTTTTCTATACGATATAGAATCTAATTCGTTTGGTTGGCTCTCATAAAAGTCGTTTCTCAGGCGAGGAGGAATCATCTTGAGAGCTCGCCTCTGTACTCGCTCCTTTCTATGTCTTTCCTGAAGTATAGTGACCGAAACGGAACACAACATTCAAGATAGGGGACGCACGAGAGAGTTGTGTAAAATTTGAGGATAATTTCCCGAAAGTCCTGTTTGTGAATCCAATAAATTTATTCGCGCTTTTTACTGCTTTCCTGCATTGGTACTAGGCTTTTTAAGTCACCAGAAATTATAACCACCAAGTCCTATTCCTCAGAAGCTGTTTGTAGCTCAACAAAATCCATCCTGTAGCTTGCCTTTTGACTTTACTACCGAGACGTAAAATTTTCGACTTATCAAAATCTACATCATACTGCCTCCTGTTAGCCTTCCCCAGTTCATCAGTTTGTTTGTGTTAGGTTGAAGCGGCAGAGGTTCTGGTTCCGTTGGAGATATATTTCCCAATTTAGCATCGTCCATAAGTGCAGTCCATTCTCAACGTCATTAATACAGATGAGAAAGAGAACTGGTCCCAAGACTGATCCCTGTGGCACACCACTTGTTACGTCTAACATCAGTAAAGTCGACTACATTTTAGTAAGGTCGAGTTGGTCAGTAAAACCAATCATACAATGTCGATCACATCAGTTTAAGATCGACTACATCAGTAAAAGTCGACTGCAAAAATGTTAATCAAGTGCGTTGGAAGATAACAGAGATAATAACATAGATTAAGTAGGATGACACTCAGCTGATTAAGAAAGAATACTAGACAGAAAAGACACTATGAATGTGAATATTACAACCAATCACGTATCCAATCAAGGAGACTAAAGTAAATCATATTCCCAATCAGGCATAATAACACAGGTGATAATAAACCTAATCAAGTAGACTATCACAGGTGATAATAAACCTAAGCACGTACGATAAACCACCCAGTCACAAGACGTAGTAAGGTAGAATATAACAACTAATTAAACACCAACTCAGGTAGAATAAAAAACCAATCAGCCACTGACCCAATCAGGTAGAATAAAACACAATCACAAAACCCAATCAGGTACAATAAACCAGGCACGCAGACTTCATCAGGAAGAATACACAAACCAATCACAGATCCAATCACATGATATACAACGGGGTTAATCATACACCCAATCAGGCTGAGCATACGAACCAATCGAGTAAAGTAGAACAGAGCTAATCTGAGAAGCATTCAGGTAGAACGTACCATCCAATCGCAGGTTCATCTACTGGGGAGACATTCTCAGGGATGAGAACTGTGTGGCTTGTCACACTGAAGGAACACATTATTGACGTGTTGTCCTCCCATATACACTGACCTGTCAGTAGCAGAGGCGTCTGACGCTCTCTCTCTCTCTCTCTCTCTCTCTCTCTCTCTCTCTCTCTCTCTCTCTCTCTCTCTCTCTCTCTCTCCTCCCGTTTCCTCTCACTATTTTTTCCTTCCACTGTCCTAAGTAATGTTTACGTCGCCCTGATCTACTATAGTCCTCAATCGATCGATGAGTAAGGTTAGCCCCTATGTGTAAGTTCACCTCCACACACACACACACACACACACACACATAACAACATGGGCAGAACCCATTAACCGCATCCATTAGTAACGTCTGACCTAGTACAGTCAGCCCTCGTCTCTCGTTTTCTGTGTGGCAAATTATTTTTGCATCTCAATTTATTACGAAATGTCAGCAGGTTGAGGCCTTCACCCAGGCCTGCCTGCTTGCCTTTTCCTGCTTCTGCTCATGTTCCCCATCGCCCACAGAACAACACTACACTTGCGGGTCGATATATATATATATATATATATATATATATATATATATATATATATATATATATATATATATATATATATATATATATATATATATATATATATATATATATTAAAGTTTATGATGACGGAAATCATAATGGTAAAAGTTCACTATGATGGACATAACATTGATGGAAGTTCAGCATAATAGTTCATTATAACAGAACGTTCATGGCAAAAAAAAAACACAATAACAATCAATAGCTTCAAGCAATTAAGTTCGATTATCATGTTTATTACATACGATACTGATGAAGGACGAAGAACATCATGAACTTTTAAATAAATTCTAAATCATCGAACTTCAACATTCACATACATGGCTGTCACTCACCAGCGTTAAACATCTGAACTTAAGAACACATTATATAAACGTTATATAAACATTTACTAAAACACAAGCCCCTCCCAGTACGCTGTAATCAGCTAATGGTGGCCTTCTGTAGGTGGAAAGGGGCGGGAGGGGGGGGTAAAAATTGACGAGTCCTCTGGATAAAATAGTTTACCTTCATCATCCCCATTTTCGTTCATCTATAGAGGGTCATGCGAGCTAACCTCAAACACCTTTAGTACATCGCTGAATTATATAGAGTTTTGTGGAGATTGTTGCACTTTATATTCAAAGGCTAATTATTTTTTTTTCTCGCCGTCATATTGTTCATACAGATAATTTTACCAATATTTTCCTTTTGTGGTTCTGGAAATAATGAGCAGACAATGAGATGAAAATGTCAGAAGAATATCTGCAGCTAATATACCCAAAAACAATTATGCAATAACATGCAAATTCTATACCCACAAACATGAGTTGTTAATTCATGAGTGTAGAACTCTCTCCTCATAAAACAATTTTTAATCACAGACTACCTGGCTAAGGTGTGTGTGTGTGTGTGTGTGTTGTGTGTCTGTGTGTGTGTATAAAAGCATATACATATTATATAAACAAGGTTAAGAGACGGGTCAACACGAGTGTAAAACCCTACCTTCGTAACCAATATACGGTAATCATACACAGCTTCATTATTCTACTACATGAAACATATCACAAATATGTTCTGTGAATGATTACAATGTTATTATTATCATATTTTGTCGCTGTCTCCTGCGTTAGCGAGGTAGCGCAAGGAAACAGACGAAAGAATACAATGTATTACAATGTATATCACAAATATGTTCTGTGAATTATGACAATGTATATCACAATATGTTCTGTGAATGATTACAATGTAGATCTAATTACTGGGGGAAGCAAGCAAACTTCCCTCACTGGGTCTCCATACATCAGCAAAACAATGAAGAATTTACATCTCATTTGTCAAGTCACTTTATTCTACGTTGGAGGCTCCAGTCACGGGCAAAAGTCCACATCAAGGCCGGGCCTTAATTGAAATATAGAGAGGGTAATGAAAGGGAATAAAAGAGACAACGAAAGTATTGACGAATCCGGAGAAAGTGAGAAACCTTATAAAATGTGCCAGTTCATCGTTATTGGGAAAGACATGAGAAGGTACAGAGTTCCAAAGCTTCGAGATGTACGGAATTGGAATAGTTATCAAAACGGCCCACCCTTGAGTGGCCGATGGCCACACAGTAATCATGTGACGCAGTGGCTTGCAAAGTATTGCGTGGTCTAGCTAGTGGTGGGGGCACACAAGCAGCCAGCTCTCGGGAGCAAAAACCAAAGTAATACCTACAGAAGAGGAAAAGTGTGAACCAACATTGCGGCGTACTGTAAGCTGGCCAAGATGTGAAGTCAGCCTGGGACAGTTTATAAATCAGACCGCTTTCGACTCAACTCCGTCAAGTAAGGATGCAGAGCTAGAACCACCCCAAATGTGAGAGCAGTACTCCATACAAGGACGTATCAAGTCCTTTGTATAAGCGAAGCAACTGTTCAGAAGAAAAGAAATTTCATCTAAACAGGACTCCTAGTTTCTTAAAGGCAGACTTAAATATTCCTGTAATGCGTGGGGTTTCCAAGATAGATTGGATGTTACAGTAATACCAAGCATGTTCACTGAGTCAAGAGGTGGGATGGCAGAACCGTCAAATGGGAGAGGAAAGTTGTGAAGAGTTTTCCATAAAGAAACAGGTAGAAACTGGGTCTTGGATGCATTAAACCTAACCGGATTTCGTCCACCTCACTGGAATAATCTGTCCAAGTCTGACTTTACCGAGAAAGTTGTGTCGAGGCGAGATGCAGATCGAGTGAGAGGAGAAGGAATAGAATTCAAGGATGAGGACGAGTCGTCAACGTATGAGTGCATGTGGTCATTTGAGGAAGAAAACGAATCGCTGAAAAAGGAAGAACAGTGTAGGAAACAGGACAGCACCTTGAGGGACGACACCGTTGTTGGTGGAGGAAGGGGGAGAGGCTGATCCATCAACAACCACAGAGATAGATCAGCCAAAGAGGAAGCTCGATATGAAGGAGCAAAGTGAGAGAGGGAAGACAAAAGGGGGATGATAAAGATAAGACCCCAATGCCGCACCCCGTCATGTGCTTTAGATATGTCAAGGGCAACTACACATGACTCTAAAATCTTTCAGGGATGTTGACCGTACATTACTAAAGATAAGAAAGAATACCAGTGGATCTCGTCTTACGGAACCAGATGGGTGATCAGAGAGAAGACTGTCAGATTTAAGATGTATGAGGACACTGGAGATGAGGAGGGATTCAATGACTGGAAATAGTAGATGCTAAAGCAACAGGACGGTAGTTCGTAGGGTTTTTAAAAAGAAATGGAAAAGACGAGCAAGCACAAGTGCAAGTTCAGAGGCACACTTTTTCAGTGCAAAGGGATGGATGCCGTCAGGTCTTGCTTGTGTTCAAAGAGAGAAGCAGTTTTTGGACAGTCCGGAAAGAGATATCGGGAAGTCCCATAAGAATGAGAGAGGAGCATCATACATACTCTCTCTCTCTCTCTCTCTCTCTCTCTCTCTCTCTCTCTCTCTCTCTCTCTCTCTCTCTCTCTCTCTCACACACACACACACACACACACACACACACACAACATACAACAAACATTCTCTTACCGGTAATTATGAATGATATCAGATGTATCCATAACCTTACAAAATCCATGCCCCCGATTATTCACCAGAAAATCCATAGCTTTTTGTTCTGAGACCTTCCTTCACTAGAATCGAAAATGAGAATGTGAACGTAATGTTATCATTTTATCATCTTACTACAAAAAACGATAAATTTCTGAAGACATACTTATATAACACGACATTTCGCCATTTCTCTCTTCCATTAAAAGAGAAAATATTCATTAGAAATATTATCCTATTTAGATTCCCTTTCATCAGAGAGTGTGTGGGCAGGATATGAGAATCATGCCAGCTGAGGCATTAGCAGTCAACACGGACCACTGGCTCAGCTGTCGGAGATTGGAATCAGCTGATGGAATGTAAACAAACTCCTCCGTTGTCACTACCATTTGTCCACTTAGAAACTCATTATACGAGAGTGGCTGCTCAAGGTTGCCCTGAGATAATGACAACACCATAACACCTTGCACAACACACAAGCCTGTAGAAAAGAGCCCATGACACCCAGTCATACACACACACACACACGACCTCTACCAGTTATGGTACACACATGTTCTACCAGTTATGGTACACACATATTCTACCAGTTATGGTACACACATATTCTACCAGTTATGGTACACACATATTCTACCAGTTATGGTACACACATATTCTACCGGTTATGGTACACACATGTTCTACCAGTTATGGTACACACATATTCTACCAGTTATGGTACACACATATTCTACCAGTTATGGTACACACATATTCTACCAGTTATGGTACTCACATGTTCTACCAGTTATGGTACACACATATTCTACCAGTTATGGTACACATGTTCTACCAGTTATGGTACACACATTCTACCAGTTATGGTACACACATATTCTACCAGTTATGGTACACACATATTCTACCAGTTATGGTACACACATATTCTACCGGTTATGGTACACACATATTCTACCAGTTATGGTACACACATATTCTACCAGTTATGGTACACATGTTCTACCAGTTATGGTACACACATATTCTACCAGTTATGGTACACATGTTCTACCAGTTATGGTACACACATATTCTACCAGTTATGGTACACATATTCTACCAGTTATGGTACACACATATTCTACCAGTTATGGTACACATATTCTACCAGTTATGGTACACACATATTCTACCGGTTATGGTACACACATATTCTACCAGTTATGGTACACACATATTCTACCAGTTATGGTACACACACATATTCTACCAGTTATGGTACACACACATATTCTACCAGTTATGGTACACACACATATTCTACCAGTTATGGTACACACATTCTACCAGTTATGGTACACACATATTCTACCAGTTATGGTACACACATATTCTACCAGTTATGGTACACACATATTCTACCGGTTATGGTACACACATATTCTACCAGTTATGGTACACACATATTCTACCAGTTATGGTACACATGTTCTACCAGTTATGGTACACACATATTCTACCAGTTATGGTACACATGTTCTACCAGTTATGGTACACACATATTCTACCAGTTATGGTACACACATATTCTACCAGTTATGGTACACACATATTCTACCAGTTATGGTACACATATTCTACCAGTTATGGTACACACATATTCTACCAGTTATGGTACACACATATTCTACCAGTTATGGTACACACATATTCTACCAGTTATGGTACACACATATTCTACCAGTTATGGTACACACATATTCTACCAGTTATGGTACACATATATTCTACCCTGTAGCAATCTTCATGCCGACACCAATTCCTTTAATAGGTCGAATAATATAGTCTGGACACTAGTACAGGTTTTCTCGTCGTTCAGGCTACCACTCTACTCGTAGTGTGTGTTCCTCTTACAGCATCTGTTTCACCTCTCGTGGTCTAGCACATTCAAAACATACGAAGTCGTTATCTTGCCAATACTTGTGTGAACGATCATGGCAAAAATCCTCGAAAACTCCTTAAAACATCCACCGAAACAACTTGGAACAAACCCAAAGGCTAAACTTCGAACAAGCCTGACAAGGCAAACAGTAAAAGCATCCCTAAAATCACTCTAAAATCAACCCGTGAATTACAAATGGTATTAGGTAAGTCCCACCCTATGTAACATCTAAAGCTAACGCTGAGAGGACAGTGTAATGAAACCTAGCATGGCCAACCAGGGGTGGTTTATAGCGGAGTGTTCCGTGTTTCACATGTAAACACTGGTCTGTTCTGCACCCACGAACACACCTGGTCTCACACAGACAGACAGACTTACTCGGTCTAAGATCATGTGATCTCATTCTACAATGACAAAATGTGGGAAAAAAAACATCCCTTCTCCTACATCAATTAAGAAACTCTATCCACAAATCTCATCTATCACGTACGACCAGGAACAAGTACTAACTCCATAAAAAAAAAAAAAGAAATAATGTAGCCTCTGCTTTCGTCACCCTCACAAGCCACATTCTCTTACCTCGTTCACAACATCCTTTATCTTTCGTCATACATCCAATGCTACTAACCACCGTGATCCATCCTTTAACGTCCAGATTTACCTTCGTGGTACACATCCTCACCGTGGCTTGGAAGAACCATCAAAACGTCATTCGTGGGCAAACTTGAAGGAGGAGTTGCGCCAACCGTGGCCTGAGTCGCATGTGGCTCCATCTGTGACACGGGCACGAACTGACTCTCTACATCCTTCCCCGTGCCCACTACCATTCCAACCAATGACACCTAAATCCCTGAATTCATTGTCGTAACAACGAGAAGCGCCAAGCCATCAACCACAAAGAAATTATAATGGTGTTACCTGAAACTACTGAATAATGGTAGTAATAATGGTATTACTTGATGAATGATAGTTTTTCGGATTTGCCACATTCTACCACCAACAATGAATATGTGTAAAAAGAAAATAATTATTACAATTAAGCTTGATTATCAAAAATGACACAGGAGTAACCCTACTTTATAATCATTATCCAAATTGTCTTGAAACCATCCCTGATAAAAAAAAAAAAAAAAATTAGAACCAGCGACGTAACGCACGTCCTTCCTCAAACAGACAAATGTTCTTAAAAATAGACAGGGGAATTTGGGAGGGACTGAAATAATCACTATTCAAGACAAATTAAGGACATAGATAAATCAAGAGTCATTGAGTGGCAAAAAACTACCTCCAGATAAACTTGAACTTGTTTGAATATGATTGCACTTATAAGAAATATATTGTAAATCAACGCATATGTACAATGTTGCGATTCGCATAATCGACATTGTTAAAGTCAGTCATCTTTCCAGCCTAGCAGTAATCTAGTAACGTGTCGTTTTCTATGCTCTTTAACGACACAACATGTCGACCACAGATAATACGGTCTATGTAAATAATAGTTACCATTTACGTTAAAAGACCATCTGTCAGTAACCACCTCATCTCTTTCATATCATAAATTGTGTTTGTAAAAAAAAAAAAGGATTAGGAAACCAGAGTGAGTATACCGGATACAGGACTAACCAACCAATTCCACTTTAAGCATCGCAGCGCTGTGTTCCCTCGCTCTCTAACCTTTTCCTGGACTTTGCTGTATATGGCAAAGGTTAATGCTCAATGCTGTGGCTCCGTTCAGTATTTTCTATACCTTGTGCTACTTACGGGAACATTTCAAATGGCGACCTTGGCTTTCCTCCTCCCACAATACAATAGTAATACCTGGGTCTTAACGTTTTCTTCCCTCCGCCTCCCCCCCTTCACAAATCCCTCATTTTAGTATTCATGAAAGCCACACACACCTGCTGCCAGCATACAATCTCACGTTTGATTGAAATCGTTCTGTTAATTCCCGCGCCCGCGCTCAAGCGTCGCCCACGCGAAAAACAGACCCTCGAAAAAATTAGTTAAATTGCTTTTCTGTTACAATAACTCGATTACAACGGCAGCCCGGGCTGTGGCGGAGGGTGTGTAGTTAGCACTGAGGCAAGACCATCGGGGGGAAGTGTGTCTGTCCTGTGAACTAATTCGCTTTTACGACTCATATAAATGATTTTGTAAAATAATTACCTTTAATGTTTATCATATCCTTTAATGTTTATCAATTGCTTCTAGTGTGTCATATATCCCCCCCCCCCCCTACGATGCATTCTAATAGCGAACTACGTGTTAGGTTTCTTCTAACTGGCTGTATTATTGGTAGATGATATAGATATCGATTGTTGATAATAATAATCAATCCAAATACCGTCGTCAAACGTTAATAATAATAATAATAATAATAATAATAATAATAATAATAATAATAATAATAATAATTATAATAACAATAATCCACTGGTTATTTACTACACTGGTTACATACAACATGGTATATTGGAGAACATAACGTCTTTGTTTACAATAGTCCTACCTCCAACACAAATGATTTCCAGTATGAGTAATCAAAAAATTCATGAATATTAGATTATGAAAATAAGCAAAAAATTTTAAAAGTTACAAACAGCAGAGTCGAATATTAAGAAAAAAAATAGTTTTACCTAGCATTATGTTTTCTAACTATATATGGCATAATTGAATACTGATAACGTGTGTTCTACATGTTAAAGACTGCAATATTTGTCTACTTTTTCTAGTGTGTCCGCCATGTGAGTTATACAATGTTTGTGGTAGCAGGTTACAGTGTTTGTGGTAGCAGGTTACAGTGTTTGTGGTAGCAGGTTACAGTGTTTGTGGTAGCAGGTTACAATGTTTGTGGCAGCAGGTTACAGTGTTTGTGTTAGCAGGTTACAGTGTTTGTGGCAGCAGGTTACAGTGTTTGTGGTAGCAGGTTACAGTGTTTGTGGTAGCAGGTTACAGTGTCTGTGGTAGCAGGTTACAGTGTTTGTGGTAGCAGGTTACAATGTTTGTGGTAGCAGGTTACAATGTTTGTGGCAGCAGGTTACAGTGTTTGTGGTAGCAGGTTACAGTGTTTGTGGCAGCAGGTTACAGTGTTTGTAGTAGCAGGTTACAGTGTTTGTGGTAGCAGGTTACAATGTTTGTAGCAGCAGGTTACAGTGTCTGTGGTAGCAGGTTACAGTGTTTGTGGCAGCAGGTTACAGTGTTTGTGGCAGCAGGTTACAGTGTTTGTGGTAGCAGGTTACAGTGTTTGTGGTAGCAGGTTACAATGTTTGTGGTAGCAGGTTACAGTGTTTGTGGTAGCAGGTTACAATGTTTGTGGTAGCAGGTTACAGCGTTTGTGGTAGCAGGTTACAGTGTTTGTGGTAGCAGGTTACAATGTTTGTAGCAGCAGGTTACAGTGTCTGTGGTAGCAGGTTACAGTGTTTGTGGCAGCAGGTTACAGTGTTTGTGGCAGCAGGTTACAGTGTTTGTGGTAGCAGGTTACAGTGTTTGTGGTAGCAGGTTACAGTGTTTGTGGTAGCAGGTTACAGTGTTTCTGGCAGCAGGTTACAGTGTTTGTAGTAGCAGGTTACAGTGTTTGTGGTAGCAGGTTACAGTGTTTGTGGTAGCAGGTTACAGTGTTTGTGGTAGCAGATTACAGTGTTTGTGGTAGCAGGTTACAATGTTTGTGGTAGCAGGTTACAGCGTTTGTGGCAGCAGGTTACAGTGTTTGTGGCAGCAGGTTACAGCGTTTGTGGCAGCAAGTTACAATGTTTGTGGTAGCAGGTTACAGTGTTTGTGGTAGCAGGTTACAGTGTTTGTGGTAGCAGGTTACAGTGTTTGTCGTAGCAGGTTACAATGTTTGTGGTAGCAGGTTACAGTGTTTGTGGTAGCAGGTTACAGTGTTTGTGGTAGCAGGTTACAGTGTTTGTGGTAGCAGGTTACAGTGTTTGTGGTAGCAGGTTACAGTGTTTGTCGTAGCAGGTTACAATGTTTGTGGTAGCAGGTTACAGTGTTTGTGGTAGCAGGTTACAATGTTTGTGGTAGCAGGTTACAGTGTTTGTGGTAGCAGGTTACAGTGTTTGCGGTAGCAGGTTACAGTGTTTGTGGTAGCAGGTTACAGTGTTTGTGGTAGCAGGTTACAGTGTTTGTGGTAGCAGGTCACAGTGTTTGTGGCAGCAGGTTGCAGTGTTTGTGGTAGCAGGTTACAGTGTTTGTGGCAGCAGGTTACAGTGTTTGTGGCAGCAGGTTAGTGTTTGTGGTAGCAGGTTACAATGTTTGTGGTAGCAGGTTACAGTGTTTGTGGTAGCAGGTTACAGTGTTTGTGGTAGCAGGTTACAGTGTTTGTGGTAGCAGGTTACAGTGTTTTTAGGATTTTAGGAGATTTTCTCCAAATCTTATTTGTTAGTTCATCTCTCCTTCGTATACACAGAGGGAGTTCAACCTTGCTAAAGCAGTTCCATAACCTATGTTCTCATAACCTAAGAACAACTTCAAACCATCGTGTTTGGATGTGTTCGAGGTGTGTGTGTGTGTGTGTGTGTGTGTGTGTGTGTGTGTGTGTGTGTTGTGCCCGACTCAAGCCAGGGTGCCATACTGAGGCTGAATATCTAGGGATGTAGTACGTATCGACCAACTGTGGACATTGTTTCTTTACTATAACCCAACTGTCTTGCTCAGGTCAACGTAAACAGGCAACCTGTTTGCCTTCGTGACCATATACCCTACGTCATCATTCCAACGAGGGAGAGCTGAGTTAATGCGCACACCTAACACATGACAGCTATGCACTATGGGTACGTCACATCCATGTCATACTCACGGTGGAAGAACAATGGGTCGTTTGGGCAGGAAGGCAAACCTAACCTCACATTTAAGAGGGTTGAGTATCATTCTGACAGTGTGACACAAAGACGTTCAACTCCATCTAAGATGGTTTGCATTGCGAAGGTCATCGTATCATTAACATCCATTCTCACAAAGGGTAAAATCGTCCACATATCTCACATTAAAGTGTGAGTTTCTGCAAATATCGCTGATCACAGCCAAGACTATAATAGGTCCTAACTCTATTCCCTGGGGTACACCACAAGTCATGTTGCTCCACTTAGAGACATGGAATTTTGTGATCTCACTCTCTATGCTTACGCTCAGACAGAAAACACGTAATAAATTGGCTGGTAATGAGGACTGGCAACGCCAAAAATACCGTTCCCGAATTACGTTTTGATCAGCGTAATCAAATGCTTTTTACTAATCAATTACAACAATCTGTGCGATTCAAAAGAAAGTCTATGAATGTAATTAAGTAGCGAGACGTGGAACTCCCTTCGAAATTACCATACTGATGTTGATCCAGGTATGGTCCAACATCATCTTGCGCCATCTTTGCTACAATACCTTCAAAAATTTTCCCTAAATCAGGAGTACAGGGACAGTGGTCGCAAGTCGCTTATCTGAGTTAATAATTTCTCTTTAGTGAGTGCACTAATAGTGGCAACCTTCCAAATATCAGAGAGAAAAATTCCGTCTCTCAAATAACAATTAGAAAAATAATGTGTTAAAGGAACACTTATCTCACAGGTAAATTCTTTTAAAAGCCTGTTAGTTAAGAAGCCAGATGACGAGACTTGAACTGTATTTACTAACAGGAGAGCTATGTAAACATCAAGCGTATCAACACAGAGTGAAAGATTAGCTGGTAAAAATGGAGGTAATACAGAATGATGTACGAGGGAGGAGAAAATTACATATATTGGGAAAACATAACTGAATTACTTGTTCATACGATCAAGAAAAGGTATGTTCAAGTCTTCCTTGTGCATGTTCATAACACGCTTCAACCCTCTTGTGCATGTTCACAACACGCTTCAACCCTCTTGAGAAGTTAGTCGAGGTCGTGCTTGGATGTTCAGTCACTCGTGTTATTTGTTGCTTCGGTTTTTTAACGTCAGTTTTTTTTTTTAATCTTATCATAAAGATATGTTATCGGTCCATCCTTGCGTTAGTATACGCTAGGCGACGACCTTCGTAAAATCAGTCTTAGAGGAGTCTTGCGGTGGTGGTCTATGGCTGGTCTTTGAGGAGTCTTGCGGTGGTGGTCTATGGCTGGTCTTAGAGGAGTCTTGCGGTGGTGGTCTATGGCTGGTCTTAGAGGAGTCTTGCGGTGGTGGTCTATGGCTGGTCTTAGAGGAGTCTTGCGGTGGTGGTCTATGGCTGGTCTTAGAGGAGTCTTGCGGTGGTGGTCTATGGCTGGTCTTAGAGAAGTCTTGCGGTGGTGGTCTATGGCTGGTCTTAGAGGAGTCTTGCGGTGGTGGTCTATGGCTGGGCTCTTCTCTCCTCTCCTCCGCTGTCTACGTTCCGGACAACACGGCGTCACGCCTCACCACCTGCGTCTTGCCTCGGCCGTAGCCCCGCCTCGTTCGCGTCCTTCGGCGGTAAAATTCCACTCTAATCAACCCGTCGGCGTGGCCATCCACCGCCCGAACTCCCTCAGCGGCGGGCGGGACACACAGAGGCGGGAGGTACGTAGAGAGAGGGAGGGACGGAGGGAGAGTGGGTGGGTGCGTGTCCGGTCGCCTCACTCACCCCCCAACACACACACACAGGTGGCGACTGACCCCTTATCTACCCCAGGTGGTTGCGCCTCCGCGGCTGGTGTAGGACTCTGCATCCGTTACGATAAGGTCTATCGTGGGATTCCCGTGTTGTTGGCGATGTCACAATACTTAAATGATCTATTAAATTAGCGAAGTACACGTCGCTACAATCACCCGTTATCACAATACGTCTACCATTATAAGTGGAGTGGAGCGTGACTGATAAATACTTCCTTAGATTATAATATATATATATATATATATATATATATATATATATATATATATATATATATATATATATATATATATATATATATATATATTTAATGGCTATCATAGGGGTAGAGTCATGAGGTCTGAATGTGTCACATATGTCCTCACACATGTACTAAAATTGTGCGAAGGTCTTTCAATGCTGAAGAATTTGGGAGGAGTTTGTTAGAGGGTTGTTGAGAGTGTGGTGAAGGAGAGACTGGTAGAGAGGAGAGGAGAAAAGCGTAATTGATCTAAAGGCTTTATCTAGATGCTCTTCTGGTAACCAAGCAAGCAGTAATAGTAACAGTAGCAGTGATAGAAGCGGTAGCAGTAGCAATAGCAGTAGTAGTAGTAGTAGTAGTAGTAGTGATAGTAGTGATAGTAGTAGTAGTAGTAGTAGTAGTAATAGTAATAGTAATAGTAGTAGTAGTAGTAGTAGTAGTAGTAGTAGTAGTAGTAGCAAGCAGTCACAGCAAGTAGTAGTAATAAGCAGTAGTAGCAATAAGTAGTTGTAGTAAGTAGTAGTAGTAGTAGTAGTAGTAGTAAGTATCAGTATCAGTAATAATAGTATAAATAAAAGTAGTTGTC
>NC_092279.1:25363948-25405984 GCF_036320965.1 Panulirus ornatus
TTCAAACATACCCATTTTTGCACTCCGAGATAACGTTCTCGCCTTCCACACATTCTTCAACGCTCCCAGAATCTTCGCCCCCTCCCCCACCCTGAGAGTCACTTCCGCTTCCAAGGTTCCATCCGCTGCTAAATCCACTACCAGATATCTAAAACACTTCACTTACCCCAATTTCTCTCCATTCAAACCTCCCAATTAACTTGCTTCTCAACCCTATTGGACCTAATAATCTTGCTCTTATTCACATCTAATCTCAGCTTTCTTCTTTCACATACTTTACCAATCTTAGTCACCAATTTCACAAATGACTCACTTCCCAAGCCCTCTCATCCACAACAGACTGCATACTTGCCCCTCTCTCCAAAACTCTTGCATTCACCTCCCTAACAACCCCATCCATAAACAAATTAAACAACCATGGATACATCACGCACCTCTGCCGAAAACCGTCATTCACTGGGAACCAATCACTTTCCTCTCTTCCTAATAGTACACATGCATTACATCCTTGATAAAAAAAAACTTTTCACTGCTTCTAGCAACTTACCTCCCACACCATATACTCTTAATACCTTCCACAGAGCATCTCTATCATATGCCTTCTCCAGATCCATAAATGCTACATACAAATCCATTTGCTTTTCTAAGTATTTCTCACATACATTCTTCAAAGCAAACATCTGATCCACACATCCTCTACCACTTCTGAAACCACACTGCTCTTCCCCAATCTGATGCTCTGTACATGCCTTCACCCTCTCAATCAATACCCTCCCATATAATTTGTCAGGAATACTCAACAAACTTATACCTCTGTAATTTGAACACTTACCTTTATCCCCTTGCCTTTGTACAATGGCACTATGCATGCATTCCGCTAATCCTCAGGCACTTCACCATGGACCATACACACCATATATATATATATATATATATATATATATATATATATATATATATATATATATATATATATATATATATATATTGGATGTCAGTGAATAAATGCTGCTGATGTATATTTCTATATATGTATGATATATATATATATTTGCAACGAACGTGACGTCATGGCCATTTCCATTCAAATGTCTTATGAGAATATTGGGTTGTAATCACCGGTCTCTGACCTGTAAATCGTTACTTAACAAAGTCAATAAGTGTGATTAAACCCATCAATTCAGTTATGAAGACTACCCAACGATCAGGCTGAAGTTTATGACACAGTGGAAGGTATATGACTGAGAGCGTTTGAAGGAAGGCCTTATATCGAACCTACCATCCGGGAATACAGAACCATCAGAAATGCTCACGTGAAAGTATCCTATTTTTCACTGATGGGAAAGTCCAATTGAAATATTTCGTTCCATGAAGATGTCAAGACTCTTTTGGTTACAAAGTAAAGGACCTAATTAAACCGTATAATAAATAGCCAGTTTTCTAGATCCAAGCTTACTTTATAGAATAGTTCGACCTTAAATATCAAGCCCAATATTATCTGCACACAATAACTCAAAAATGAGTTGATCTGTTTTTCTTTCTATCTGGACGGCTGCGTAATTAGATGGCGTGAGTGAGGCGATGAAGCCAGGGTTAATCTACTAATATTCCGGAAAGATATTTTTCAAAATGTCTTGTGGCGTCAGGTGAGGTACGTTATTAAGCTGAGGGGCTAATACTGTAACGAATTTTACATGGGAAAGTTATCATCATGATTCTATGTTTCACGCTTATCGCATCTCCCTTGTACAGTTACTATAAAACATTATATATATATATACATATATATATATATATATATATATATATATATATATATATATATATATATATATATATATATATGGGAGGGTATTGATTGAGAGGGTGAAGGCATGTACAGAGCATCAGATTGGGGAAGAGCATTGTGGTTTCAGAAGTGGTAGAGGATGTGTGGATCAGGTGTTTGCAATGAAGAATGTATGTGAGAAATACTTAGAAAAGCAAATGGATTTGTATGCAGCATTTATGGATCTGGAGAAGGCATATGATAGAGTTGATAGAGATGCTCTGTGGAAGGTATTAAGAGTATATGGTGTGGGAGGGAAGTTACTAGAAGCAGTGAAAAGTTTTTATCGAGGATGTAAGGCATATGTACGAGCAGGAAGAAAGGAAAATAATTGGTTCTCAGTGAATGTTGGTTTGCGGCAAGGGTGCATGATGTCTCCATGGTTGTTTAATTTGTTTATCAATGGGGTTGTTAGGGAGGTGAATGCAAGAGTTTGGGAAAGAGGGGCAAGTATGCAGTCCGTTGTGGAAGAGAGAGCTTGGGAAGTGAGTCAGATGTTCGCTGATGATACAGCGCTGGTGGCTGATTCATGTGAGAAACTGCAGGAGCTGGTGACTGAGTGTGGTAAAGTGTGTGAAAGAAGAGAGCTTAGAGTAAATGTGAATAAGAGCAAGGTTATTAGGTACAGTAGGGTTGAGGGACAAGTCAATTGGGAGGTAAGTTTGAATGGAGTAAAACTTGAGGAAGTGAAGTGTTTTAAATATCTGGGAGTGGATCTGGCAGCGGATGGAACCATGGAAGCGGAAGTGAATCATAGGGTGGGGGAGGGGGCGAAAGTTCTGGGAGCGTTGAAGAATGTGTGGAAGTCGAGAACGTTATCTTGGAAAGCAAAAATGGGTATGTTTGAAGGAATAGTGGTTCCCACAATGTTATATGGTTGTGGGCTATACATAGAGTTGTGCGGAGGAGGATGGATGTCCTGGAAATCAGATGTTTGAGGACAATATGTGGTGTGAGGTGGTTTGGTCGAGTAAGTAATGAAAGGGTAAGAGAGATGTGTGGTAATAAAAAGTGTGGTTGAGAGAGCAGAAGAGGGTGTTTTGAAATGGTTTGGTCACATGGGGAGAATGAGTGAGGAAAGATTGACAAAGAGGATACATGTGTCAAAGGTGGAGGGAACGAGGAGAAGTGGGAGACCAAATTGGAGGTGAAAGGATGGAGTGAAAATTATTTTGAGCGATCGGGGCCTAAACATACAGGAGGGTGAAAGGTGTGCAGGCAATAGAGTGAACTGGAACGATGTGGTATACCAGGGTCGACATGCTGTCAATGGACTGAACCAGGGCATGTGAAGCGTCTGAGGTAAACCATGGAAAGTTTTGTAGGGCCTGGATGTGGAAAGGGAGCTGTGATTTCGATGCATTACACATGACAGCTAGAGACTGAATGTGAACGAATGTGGCCCTTATTGTCTTTTCCTAGCGCTATCTTGCGGGGGAGGGATGTTGTTTTTCCATGTGTGCCGGGGTGGCGACCAGAATGGATGAAGGCAGCAAGTATGAATATGTACATGTGTGTATATCTTTATGTCTGTGTATGTATGTGTATGTATATGTTGAAATGTATAGGTATGTAACTGTACGTGTGTGGACGTGTATGTATATGCATGTGTATGTGGGTCTGGCCGTTCTTTCGTCTGTTTCCTTGCGCTACCGTGCTAACGCGGGAGACAGCGACTAAGTATAATAATGATAATAATAATAATAATATATATATATATATATATATATATATATATATATATATATATATATATATATATATATATATACATATATATATTTTTTTTTTTTTTTTTTGCTTTGTCGCTGTCTCCCGCGTTTGCGAGGTAGCGCAAGGAAACAGACGAAAGAAATGGCCCAACCCACCCCCATACACATGTATATACATACGTCCACACACGCAAATATACATACCTACACAGCTTTCCATGGTTTACCCCAGACGCTTCACATGCCTTGATTCAATCCACTGACAGCACGTCAACCCCGGTATACCACATCGCTCCAATTCACTCTATTCCTTGCCCTCCTTTCACCCTCCTGCATGTTCAGGCCCCGATCACACAAAATCTTTTTCACTCCATCTTTCCACCTCCAGTTTGGTCTCCCTCTTCTCCTCGTTCCCTCCACCTCCGACACATATATCCTCTTGGTCAATCTTTCCTCATTCATTCTCTCCATGTGACCAAACCATTTCAAAACACCCTCTTCTGCTCTCTCAACCACGCTCTTTTTATTTCCACACATCTCTCTTACCCTTACGTTACTTACTCGATCAAACCACCTCATCCCTGGGTATAGGAGAGAAAGAATACTTGCCACGTATTCCCTGCGTGTCACAGAAGGCCACTACAAGGAACAGTGACGTGGGCCGATTGAGGATTTTTCCCTTTGAGGCTCAGTCATCTGTTCTTGACGCTACCTCGCTAAAGCGGGAAGTTACATCTTTGTGCTGAAAAGTTTGGACATATGGAGGGAATGAGTGAAGAAAGGTTGACAAAGAAGATATATATGTCAGAGGTGGGGGGAACAATGAGAAATGGGAGACCAAATTGGAGTTGGATGGATGGAGTGGAAAAGAGTCTGAGCGATCGGAGCCTGAACATGCAGGAGGGTGAAAGGCGCGCACGGGATAGAGTGAAATGGAACGATGTAGTATTCAAGGGTCACCGTGCTGTCAATTTTCTGAACCAGGACATGTGAAGCGTCCGGGGCCTGGATGTGGATAGGGAGCTGTGGTTTCGATGCATTACAAACGACAGCTAGAGACTGTGAACGAATGTGGCCCTCCTTGGTCTGTTCCTGGCGCTACCTAACTAACGCGGAAAACGGCAATCAAATATAAATAAGTAAACGAATATATATATATATATATATATATATATATATATATATATATATATATATATATATATATATATATATATATAAAATAAATTCATATCACTATATAGAATTTAAATCATATTATAATTCACATCATTATATACACGTTCATACATTTTCAGAATGTTCAATGCATTACATTCATGTGAAAGTGATGAGGCTCCAGGGCCATGTATGCATTGAGACAAACTGTGTAAACATTGTAAATATTATTGAAAATCTTCTCCAAATGACTGTCGTAACTTGACACAGGCAGCCATCATGACCCGGTCAGTTTTGTATGTTTAAGCTCAGGTCACCAACCATCCCGGGTAGGTAGCCAGGCCTGGAAATCCATATGCGCTTACCACTGCCTGATATGCCCAAATTTACATTAGGTCAGAAGGGGAGGGATTGGGGGGTCACGGGGGGGAATTGGGAAGGGAGGGAGGGAGTGGGAGTGGAGTTGGGGTCAGATGACCATAAGGTCAGGACCCACATTATCTTCACTCGGAGAAAGAAAGAAAAAAACTGTAATTAGCGAGAGCCACTACGGTAATGGCCTCCTGGGGTCGAATTATTATTTACACCCTCATCCCTCCCTCGTTCCATACTCGGGTTAGATGACGGTCGAGTTCCGTTGGGGAGTTTACTGATCGTCGCCCCCTCAGCGAGACTCGACCCCTCGACATCATGGATTATTCGAGAGACTGGGATACTCCTCAAACGTCATGAGACATAGAAAACGTCTATCACATAACATCACATGTATCGCATCACATCTATCACATCACATCTATCACATTACATCTGTCTCACTACATCTATCTATTACATTCATCACATCACATCTATCACATCACATCTATCACATCACATCTATCACATTACGAACCTATCACATCTATCACATCACGAACCTATCACATCTATCACATCACGAACCTATCACATCTATCACATCACATCTATCACATTACGAACCTATCACATCTATCACATCACAAACCTATCACATCTATCACATCACGAACCTATCACATCTATCACATCACATCTATCACATTACATTCATCACATCACATCTATCACATCACACTTATCACATCCGTCGCAGCATCTCACCTACCATCACACCACAACACGATCATCACATCACATCCATCTCATCAGAGATGGGAAATATCATGATCAACCGATATCAGTAAATGCACGATTCACACATGACTCAAACCCTCACGATGATGATGACAATCTACCTTCAACTGAGAGACACATCACCACACCTCAAGTCGCCCACCGACACTGCCAGACGCCAGAAACTTTGGGTAGGACCTGAAACTCTCACTCTCTCTCCGGCCTGAGACCATCTTTAAGACAGGATCGAAGAGTGGGAGGAAAGGGGAGGAGGGAGGAGGAGACCGAGTCTCATACGAGTATATTTACATACTTAACCTCTTCTTGACCTGGATCGAGCGGGTGTATCAGACCCACAACAACGGGGAACCACCTTCTCTTTGATGACTGCTTCACTCCACCAGTAAGACTTGGGTTTGAAAAATACGGACAGAAAAGTAGAGAAAATATACTTTGTATATCATCGACGGATCAGATAGAAATACCTTTTTTTTCTGTAATGTTGGAGGTTCCAATCATACATAAAGGTCCACAACAAGGCCAGGCCTTAATTGTAATATAAAGAGGTTGATGAAAGGGTAAAATAACAAATATGCCAGGTCATAGTTACTGGGAAAGACATGAGAAGGTAGAGAGTTCCAAAGCTTCGAAGTGTAGGGAAAGAAGCAGGTATCAAAACGGCCCATCTTTGAGTTTGTCAGCGGCCACAAGCGACGAAGCAGCTTGCCGAGCATTGCGTGGTCTAAGCTAGTTAGTAGTGGGGGCACACAGGCAGCCTGCTCTCGGGAGCAAAATCCGAAGTAATACCTATAGAAGAAGGAACGTGAACCAATCTAGTTTCATTTCTTTTAACTGATATTGAAGTACTGCGACGGATAACCCTTCCCGGATATTGAACACCATTTCCTGAATTTCGTATCTACCCATTTGTGCTGTGCGGAGTGTCTGTGTGTGTGTGTGTGTGTGTGTGTGTGTGTGTGTGTGTGTGTGTGTGTGTGTACGCGCGCGCTCGTGCCTGTCTGTCAGTCTGTCTGTTTATATGTATGTATGTAAATACATTTACATGTAGGGTACAAACGAAGTGATCAATTCTCCTGACCTTTATAAAATGAGAGGGAATTGGTTGGTATAGAAAAACTCAAGAGACAGCTCTGTCTATGACCTGAAAAATCAGGACTCAAGAAATTTTTGCGTATATGGCCAGAATTCTGCTTTGATGTTATTTTAGGTACCCCTGAAATAATATCAAAAATACGACAAAAAAAAATATGCTACGATGATATTCTTGATATGAAATAAAACCCATGAAATATATCTTTTCCATAAAATCTAGGAAATAAAATCCATGAAATATATATCTTCTACTAAAAATCTAGGAAATATGTTAGGAAAATTGTCAATGAATACATGTCAACTTACTTAAATATATTTGATCAAATATTCCTCGAAACTTATCATACGAATTAGACAAGTAGTGAGAGAATGGATCACACAGCATGATACCATGCAACGCGTGAATACCTAGAAAGTATAACTAACAGATCAAGTGTATGATATAGATGGAACTTTAATAATTTTCTAATGTCTCAATTTATCTTAAAAATGACGGAATTGGTGACATTTCACGTAACGCATCTATCCATCTAAAAGATCCCACTAAACTACAGTGACGCAGTGGCCGACCTGTGCCAGTAATGGCACACCGACCACACACACACCCAACCTGTGCAAATAATGGCACCATGAGCACACACACACACACACACACACACACACACACACACACACATTTGAAGTTCTCACATCTGAGGTGTCTGGCAGGCTCTGGGGAAGCGAGTATCACAGTCAGACTCAAACTTTTAAACTGAAAGACTGAGAGGAGACGGTCGAGCCCCCCCCGTGAAGTAACTTCCCGAAGTAAAAGTCACGTCACTTACCCTGCTACTTACTGTAGCACAGCCACTCTCCTTGAGAGCGGCACTTTCCATGGTAAACTCACTCTCTTACTCCTTGCAGACACTTTCTGTGGGACAGACACTTGCATCATCTTTCTAGATCACAACCACTTTCTTCATGACTCTCTATGACAATGCCACTTTCTCTGCTATAGTCAGACACGCCCTCTGATGTCACTCTGTGTGATTGATTGAATTCCTCATTCCAACTCGAACAGTTTCTTCACCAACACGTCTTTCTTACGCAGTCATCCCTAAAAAAAAATATAATATATATATATATTATATTTTTCTTGATTTTTTTGAAAAAATAGATTTTCCTGAAAATTTCAGCAGAGATACCTGCACGTGTGTTGAATGAGAGTCTTTGGTTATAACCTTAAGATTCGTGTAATTAGTCGAGAAATTAGCATATTAATGTAATTAATTATAATTAATATTAAATCTGTGGTTAAGCGCTCGATTTTACGAAATGCAGTCTTTTGACTCGATATCCTTAATCACCATATAGAATACCACATATACACTGAGTTTCATTAAAATCTGAAGAACTTCAAAATCTGAGCAAAATATTACCCAAGGCTATAGCCTAGGATTTTTCTTGATTTTTTTGAGAAAATAGATTTTCCTGAAAATTTCAGCATAGATCCTTGTACGTGTTTTGAATGACAATCTTTGGTTATAACCTTAAGATTCGTGTAATTAGTCGAGTAATTAGCATATTAATATGATTAAATATAATTAATATTAAATCTGTGGTTAAGCGCTCAATTTTACGAAATGCATTCTTTTGACTCGATATCCTTAATCACCATATAGAATACCACATATACCCTGAGTTTCATTGAAATCTGAAGAACTTGAAAATCTGAGCAAATTATTACCCAAGGCTATACGTAGCCTAGGATTTTTCTTGATTTTTTTGAGAAAATAGATTTTCCTGAAAATTTCAGCATAGATCCTTGTACGTGTGTTGAATGACAATCTTTGGTTATAACCTTAAGATTCGTTTAATTAGTCGAGTAATTAGCAAATTAATATGATTAATTATAATTACTATTAAATCTGTGGTTAAGCGCTCAATTTTACGAAATGCAGTCTTTTGACTCGATATCCTTAATCACCATATAGAATACCACATATACCATGAGTTTCATTAAAATCTGAAGAACTTGAAAATCTGAGCAAAATATTACCCAAGGATATAGCCTAGGATTTTTCTTCATTTTTCTTGAAAAAATAGATTTTCCTGAAAATTTCAGCATAGATCCTTGTACGTGTGTTGAATGACAATCTTTGGTTATAACCTTAAGATTCGGGTAATTAGTCGAGTAATTAGCATATTAATATAATTAGATATAATTAATATTAAATCTGTGGTTAAGCGCTCAATTTTACGAAATGCATTCTTTTGACTCGATATCCTTAATCACCATACAGAATTCCACATATACCCTGAGTTTCATTAAAATCTGAAGAACTTGAAAATCTGAGCAAAATATTACCCAATATTAGCCTAGGATTTTTTTTTGATTTTTTGAAAAAATAGATTTTCCTGAAAATTTCAGCATAGATCCTTGTTTCTGTGTTGAATGACAATCTTCGGTTATAACCTTAAGATTCGTGTAATTAGTCGAGTAATTAGCATATTAATATAATTAATTGTAATTAATACTAAATGTGGTTAAGCGCTCAATTATACGAAATGCAGTCTTTTGACTCGATATCCTTAATCACCATATAGAATACCACATATACCCTGAGTTTCATTAGAATCTGAAGAACTTGAAAATCTAAGCAAAATATTTTTCTTGATTTTTTTGAAAAAATAGATTTTCCTGAAATTTCAGCATAGATCCTTGTACGTGTGTTGAATGACAATCTTTGGTTACAACCTTAAGATTCCTGTAATTAGTCGAGTAATTAGCATATTAATATAATTAATTATAATTAATATTAAATATGTGGTTAAGGGCTCAATTTTACGAAATGCAGTCTTTTGACTCGATATCCTTAATCACCATATATAATACCACATATACCCTGAGTTTCATCAAAATCTGAAGAACTTGAAAATCTGAGCAAAATATTACCCAAGCCTAGGATTTTTCTTGATTTTTTTGAAAAAATAGATTTTCCTGAAAATTTCAGCATAGATCCTTGTACGTGTGTTGAATGACAATCTTTGGTTATAACCTTAAGATTCGTGTAATTAGTCGAGTAATTAGCATATTAATATAATTAATTGTAATTAATATCAAATCTGTGGTTAAGCGCTCAATTTTACGAAATGCAGTCTTTTGACTCGATATCCTTAATCACCATACAGAATACCAAATATACCCTGAGTTTCATTGAAATCTGAAGAACTTGTACATCTGAGGAAAATATTACCCTAGGATTTTTCTTGATTTTTTTGAGAAAATAGATTTTCCTGAAAATTTCAGCATAGATCCTTGTACGTGTGTTGAATGACAATCTTTGGTTATAACCTTAAGAATCGTTTAACTACTCGAGTAATTAGCATATTAATGATTAATTACGATTAATATTAAATATGTGGTTAAGCGCTCAATTTTACGAAATACAGTCTTTTGACTCGATATCCTTCATCATCATATAGAATACTACATATACCCTGACTTTCCTTAAAATCTGAAGAACTTGAAAATCTGAGCAAAATATTACCCAAGGATTTTTCTTGATTTTTTTGAAAAAATAGATTTTCCTGAAACTTTCAGCATAGATCCTTGTACGTGTGTTGAATGACAATCTTTGGTTATAAACTTAAGATTCGTGTAATTAGTAGAGTAATTAGCATATTAATATAATTAGTTATAATTAATATTAAATATGTGGTTAAGGGCTCAATTTTACGAAATGCAGTCTTTTGACTCGATATCCTTAATCACCATATAGAATACCACATATACCCTGAGTTTCATCAAAATCTGAAGAACTTGAAAATCTGAGCAAAATATTACCCAAGCCTAGTATTTTTCTTGATTTTTTTGAAAAAATAGATTTTCCTGAAAATTTCAGCATAGATCCTTGTACGTGTGTTGAATGACAACCTTTGGTTATAACCTTAAGATTGGTGTAATTAGTCGAGTAATTAGCATATTAATATAATTAATTGTAATTAATATCAAATCTGTGGTTAAGCGCTCAATTTTACGAAATGCAGTCTTTTGACTCGATATCCTTAATCACCATATAGAATACCACATATACCCTGAGTTTCATTGAAATCTGAAGAACTTGTACATCTGAGGAAAATATTACACTAGGATTTTTCTTGATTTTTTTGAGAAAATAGATTTTCCTGAAAATTTCAGCATAGATCCTTGTACGTGTGTTGAATGACAATCTTTGGTTATAACCTTAAGAATCGTTTAATTACTCGATTAATTAGCATATTAATGATTAATTACGATTAATATTAAATATGTGGTTAAGCGCTCAATTTTACGAAATACAGTCTTTTGACTCGATATCCTTCATCATCATATAGAATACCACATATACCCTGATTTTCCTTAAAATCTAAAGAACTTGAAAATCTGAGCAAAATATTACCCAAGTATTAGCCTAGGATTTTTTTTTATTTTTTTGAAAAAATAGATTTTCCTGAAAATTTCAGCATAGATCCTTGTACGTGTGTTGAATGACAATCTTCGGTTATAACCTTAATATTCGTGCAATAAGTCGAGTAATTAGCATATTAATATAATTGATTGTAATTAATACTAAATGTGGTTAAGCGCTCAATTTTACGAAATGCAGTCTTTTGACTCGATATCCTTAATCACCATATAGAATACGACATATACCCTGAGTTTCATTGAAATCTGAAGAACTTGTAAATCTGAGCAAAATATTACCCAATATTAATAAGCCTAGGATTTTTCTTGATTTTTTTGAGAAAATAGATTTTCCTGAAAATTTCAGCATAGATCCTTGTACGTGTGTTGAATGACAATCTTTGGTTATAACCTTAAGAATCGTTTAATTACTCGAGTGATTAGCATATTAAAGATTAATTACAATTAATATTAAATATGTGGTTAAGCGCTCAATTTTACGAAATACAGTCTTTTGACTCGATATCCTTAATCATCATATAGAATACCACATATACCCTGAGTTTCCTTAAAATCTGAAGAACTTGAAAATCTGAGCAAAATGTTACCCAAGCCTAGGATTTTTCTTG
Source organism: Panulirus ornatus (assembly GCF_036320965.1). Lineage (NCBI taxonomy): Eukaryota > Metazoa > Arthropoda > Malacostraca > Decapoda > Palinuridae > Panulirus > Panulirus ornatus. Next base: position 25,375,949 of record NC_092279.1, read on the forward strand.
ATTTTTTTGAAAAAATAGATTTTCCTGAAACTTTCAGCATAGATCCTTGTACGTGTGTTGAATGACAATCTTTGGTTATAACCTTAAGATTCGTGTAATTAGTCGAGTAATTAGCATATTAATATAATTAGATTATAATTAATATTAAATCTGTGGTTAAGCGCTCAATTTTACGAAATGCAGTCTTTTGACTCGATATCCTTAATCACCATATAGAATACCACATATACCCTGAGTTTCATTAAAATCTGAAGAACTTGAAAATCTGAGCAAAATCTGAGCAAAATATTACACTAGGATTTTTTTTTATTTTTTTGAAAAAATAGATTTTCCTGAAAATTTCAGCATAGATCCTTGTACGTGTGTTGAATGACAATCTTCGGTTATAACCTTAAGATTCGTGTAATTAGTCGAGTAATTAGCATATTAATATAATTAATTGTAATTAATATTAAATCTGTGGTTAAGCGCTCAATTTTACGAAATGCAGTCTTTTGACTCGATATCCTTAATCACCATATAGAATACCACATATACCCTGAGTTTCATTAAAATCTGAAGAACTTGAAAATCTGAGCAAAATATTACCCAAGCTTAGCCTAGGATTTTTCTTGATTTTTTTGAAAAAATAGATTTTCCTGAAACTTTCAGCATAGATCCTTGTACGTGTGTTGAATGACAATCTTTGGTTATAACCTTAAGATTCGTGTAATTAGTCGAGTAATTAGCATATTAATATAATTAATTATAATTAATATTAAATCTGTGGTTAAGCGCTCAATTTTACGAAATGCAGTCTTTTGACTCGATATCCTTAATCACCATATAGAATACCACATATACCCTGAGTTTCATTAGAATCTGAAGAACTTGAAAATCTAAGCAAAATATTACCCAAGGATTTTTCTTGATTTTTTTGAAAAAATAGATTTTCCTGAAACTTTCAGCATAGATCCTTGTACGTGTGTTGAATGACAATCTTTGGTTATAACCTTAAGATTCGTGTAATTAGTCGAGGAATTAGCATATTAATATAATAAATTATAATTAATATTAAATCTGTGGTTAAGGGCTCAATTTTACGAAATGCAGTCTTTTGACTCGATATCCTTAATCACCATATATAATACCACATATACCCTGAGTTTCATTAAAATCTGAAGAACTTGAAAATCTGAGCAAAATATTACCCAAGCCTAGGATTTCTCTTGATTTTTTTGAAAAAATAGATTTTCCTGAAAATTTCAGCATAGATCCTTGTACGTGTGTTGAATGACAATCTTTGGTTATAACCTAAAGATTCGTGTAATTAGTAGAGTAATTAGCATATTAATATAATTAATTGTAATTAATATTAAATCTGTGGTTAAGCGCTCAAATTTACGAAATGCAGTCTTTTGACTCGATATCCTTAATCACCATATAGAATATCACATATACCCTGAGTTTCATTGAAATCTGAAGAACTTGTAAATCTGAGCAAAATATTACCCAAGGCTATAGCCTAGGATTTTTCTTGATTTTTTTGAAAAAATAGATTTTCCTGAAAATTTCAGCATAAATCCTTGTACGTGTGTTGAATGACAATCTTCGGTTATAACCTTAAGATTCGTGTAATTAGTCGAGTAATTAGCATATTAATATAATTAATTATAATTAATATTAAATACGTGGCTAAGGGCTTAATTTTACGAAATGCAGTCTTTTGACTCGATATCCTTAATCACCATTTAGAATACGACATATACCCTGAGTTTCATTAAAATCTGAAGAACTTGAAAATCTGAGCAAAATATTACCCAAGGCTATAGCCTAGGATTTTTCTTGATTTTTTTGAAAAAATAGATTTTCCTGAAAATTTCAGCATAGATCCTTGTACGTGTGTTGAATGACAATCTTGGTTATAACCTTAAGATTCGTGTAATTAGTCGAGTAATTAGCATATTAATATAATTAATTATAATTAATATTAAATCGTGGTTAAGCGCTCAATTTTACGAAATGCAGTCTTTTGACTCGATATCCTTAATCACCATATAGAATACCACATATACCCTGAGTTTCATAAATCTGAAGAACTTGAAAATCTAAGCAAAATATTACCCAAGGCTATAGCCTAGGATTTTTTTGATTTTTTGAAAAATAGATTTTCCTGAAAATTTCAGCATAGATCCTTGTACGTGTGTTGAATGACAATCTTTGGTTATAACCTTAAATTCGTGTAATTAGTCGATAATTAGCATATAATATAATAATTATAATTAATATTAAATATGTGGTTAAGCGCTCAATTTTACGAAATGCAGTCTTTTGATCGATATCCTTAATCACATATAAATACCACATATACCCTAGTTTCATTAAAATCTAAGAACTTGAAATATACCCTGATTTCATTAAATCTGAAGAACTGAAAATCTGAGCAAAATTTACCCAATATTATCTAGATTTTTTATATTTTTTGAAAAATAGATTTTCCTGAAAATTTTAGAAGATCCTTGTACTGTTTAATACAATCTTGTATAACCTTAAATTCGTGTAATTATCGAAGTATTAGCATATTAAATAATTAATTGTATTTATCTATATGTGGTTAAGTCTCAATTTTACGAATGCAGTCTTTACTCGATATCTTAATCCTATAAAATACCATATACATTTCATTAAATTAAGAATTGAAAATCTAAGCAAAATATTACCAAGATGCAGTTTTTTGATTTTTTTGAAAAAATAGATTTCCTGAAACTTTCAGCATAGATCCTTGATGTGTTGAATGACATCTTGGTTAAACCTTAAGATTGTTAATTAGTGAGAATTCATAATTAATAAATTATAATTAAATAATTGTGTTAGCTCATTCGAATCATCTTTGACTCGATATCCTAATCACATATAATACCACTTACCCTGAGTTTATTAAAATCTGAAGAACTTGAAAATGAGCAATATTACCAGCTAGGATTTCTTGATTTTTGAAAATAGATTTCCTGAAAATTTCAGATAGATCCTTGACGTGTGTTGAATGCAATCTTTGGTTATAACCTAAGATTCGTGTAATAGTGATAATTAATATTAATAATTAATTTAATTAATATAAATTTGTAACGTCATTTACGAATGCTCTTGATCGATATCTTAATCACATATAGAATACACATATACCCTGAGTTTCATGAAATCTGAAGAACTTGAATCTAGCAAAATATTACCCAGCTATAGAGATTTCTTATTTTTGAAAAAATATTTCCTAAAATTCAGCATAATCCTTTACGTGTGTTGAATACAATCTTGGTTTAACCTAAATGTGTAATTATCAGTAATTAGATTTAATATAATTATTAATTATATAAATAGTGCTAAGGTAATTACGAATGCAGTCTTGACTCGATATCCTTACACATTAGATACACATAACCTGATTCATTAATCTAAGAACTTGAATCAGCAAATTACCCAGATTTTTGATTTTTTTAAAATGATTTCCTGAAAATTTCAGCATAGATCTTTCTGTGTTAATGAATCTTGTTATAACTAAATCGTATTGGTATTAGCTATTAATATATTATAATTAAATTAATTGTTAGGCTATTTTACGAATGCAGTCTTGACTCGATATCCTTAATCACCATAAGATACACATAACCCGATTTATTAATCTGAGCAAATTAGCAAGCTAAGCCTAGGATTTTCTTGATTTTGAAAATAATTTCCGAAAATTCACGACTGACGTGTGTTGAATGAATCTTGTTAACTTAAATTGTGTATTAGTCGAGTAATACATATTAAATATTAATTATAATTAATATTAAATTGTGGTTAAGCGCTCAATTTAGATGCATCTTTTGATCGATATCCTAATCACCATAAAATACCAATATCCTAGTTATCAATGCTAGCAAATATACAAGATTTCTTGATTTTTGAAAAAGATTTTCTGAAAATTTCAGTAGATCCTTACGTGTGTTGAATGAAATCTTTGTATACTTAATGTGTAATTATCAGTATTATATAATTAATATTAAATTATATTAAATATGGTTAAGCGCTCATTTACGAATGCATCTTGCTCGATATCCTATCACCAAAGAATACCACATAACCTGTTTCATTAATCTGAAGATTAAATCTGAGCAAAATTACCCAGCTATACCTAGATTTTGATTTTTTTGAAAATAATTTCCTGAATTTCAGCAGACTGATTGTGAATGAACTTGTTAACTTAGATGTATATCGAGTATTATTATAATTAATATTAAATTTGTAGCGTCATTACGAATAGTCTTGATCGACTTAACATATAAAACCTACCATTCTAATAAACTAACTAGCAAATATACCAAGGATTTTTTTGTTTTAAAATAGATTCCTGAATTCAGTAGACTTTAGGTGTAACAACTTTTTATACTAGACGTTAATTTCAGTAATAGCTATTATATAATTAATTATAAATATTGTAAGCGCCATTTTACGATGATCTTTGATCGTCCTACATATGATCATACCCGTTCTAATAGACTAAATCTGAGCAAAATATTACCCAAGGCTATAGCCTAGGATTTTTCTTGATTTTTTTGAAAAAATAGATTTTCCTGAAAATTTCAGCATAGATCCTTGTACGTGTGTTGAATGACAATCTTTGGTTATAACCTTAAGATTCGTGTAATTAGTCGAGTAATTAGCATATTAATATAATTAATTATAATTAATATTAAATCTGTGGTTAAGCGCTCAATTTTACGAAATGCAGTCTTTTGACTCGATATCCTTAATCACCATATAGAATACCACATATACCCTGAGTTTCATTAAAATCTGAAGAACTTGAAAATCTGAGCAAAATATTACCCAAGGCTATAGCCTAGGATTTTTCTTGATTTTTTTGAAAAAATAGATTTTCCTGAAAATTTCAGCATAGATCCTTGTACGTGTGTTGAATGACAATCTTTGGTTATAACCTTAAGATTCGTGTAATTAGTCGAGTAATTAGCATATTAATATAATTAATTATAATTAATATTAAATATGTGGTTAAGCGCTCAATTTTACGAAATGCAGTCTTTTGACTCGATATCCTTAATCACCATATAGAATACCACATATACCCTGAGTTTCATTGAAATCTGAAGAACTTGAAAATCTGAGCAAAATATTACCCAAGGCTATAGCCTAGGATTTTTCTTGATTTTTTTGAAAAAAATAGATTTTCCTGAAAATTTCAGCATAGATCCTTGTACGTGTGTTGAATGACAATCTTTGGTTATAACCTTAAGATTCGTGTAATTAGTCGAGTAATTAGCATATTAATATAATTAATTATAATTAATATTAAATATGTGGTTAAGCGCTCAATTTTACGAAATGCAGTCTTTTGACTCGATATCCTTAATCACCATATAGAATACCACATATACCCTGAGTTTCATTAAAATCTGAAGAACTTGAAAATCTGAGCAAAATATTACCCAAGGCTATAGCCTAGGATTTTTCTTGATTTTTTTGAAAAAATAGATTTTCCTGAAAATTTCAGCATAGATCCTTGTACGTGTGTTGAATGACAATCTTTGGTTATAACCTTAAGATTCGTGTAATTAGTCGAGTAATTAGCATATTAATATAATTAATTATAATTAATATTAAATCTGTGGTTAAGCGCTCAATTTTACGAAATGCAGTCTTTTGACTCGATATCCTTAATCACCATATAGAATACCACATATACCCTGAGTTTCATTAAAATCTGAAGAACTTGAAAATCTGAGCAAAATATTACCCAAGGCTATAGCCTAGGATTTTTCTTGATTTTTTTGAAAAAATAGATTTTCCTGAAAATTTCAGCATAGATCCTTGTACGTGTGTTGAATGACAATCTTTGGTTATAACCTTAAGATTCGTGTAATTAGTCGAGTAATTAGCATATTAATATAATTAATTATAATTAATATTAAATATGTGGTTAAGCGCTCAATTTTACGAAATGCAGTCTTTTGACTCGATATCCTTAATCACCATATAGAATACCACATATACCCTGAGTTTCATTAAATCTGAAGAACTTGAAAATCTGAGCAAAATATTACCCAAGGCTATAGCCTAGGATTTTTCTTGATTTTTTTGAAAAAATAGATTTTCCTGAAAATTTCAGCATAGATCCTTGTACGTGTGTTGAATGACAATCTTTGGTTATAACCTTAAGATTCGTGTAATTAGTCGAGTAATTAGCATATTAATATAATTAATTATAATTAATATTAAATATGTGGTTAAGCGCTCAATTTTACGAAATGCAGTCTTTTGACTCGATATCCTTAATCACCATATAGAATACCACATATACCCTGAGTTTCATTAGAATCTGAAGAACTTGAAAATCTAAGCAAAATATTACCCCTAGGATTTTTCTTGATTTTTTTGAAAAAATAGATTTTCCTGAAAATTTCAGCATAGATCCTTGTACGTGTGTTGAATGACAATCTTTGGTTATAACCTTAAGATTCGTGTAATTAGTCGAGTAATTAGCATATTAATATAATTAATTATAATTAATATTAAATATGTGGTTAAGCGCTCAATTTTACGAAATGCAGTCTTTTGACTCGATATCCTTAATCACCATATAGAATACCACATATACCCTGAGTTTCATTAAATCTGAAGAACTTGAAAATCTGAGCAAAATATTACCCAAGGCTATAGCCTAGGATTTTTCTTGATTTTTTTGAAAAAATAGATTTTCCTGAAAATTTCAGCATAGATCCTTGTACGTGTGTTGAATGACAATCTTTGGTTATAACCTTAAGATTCGTGTAATTAGTCGAGTAATTAGCATATTAATATAATTAATTATAATTAATATTAAATATGTGGTTAAGCGCTCAATTTTACGAAATGCAGTCTTTTGACTCGATATCCTTAATCACCATATAGAATACCACATATACCCTGAGTTTCATTAAATCTGAAGAACTTGAAAATCTGAGCAAAATATTACCCAAGGCTATAGCCTAGGATTTTTCTTGATTTTTTTGAAAAAATAGATTTTCCTGAAAATTTCAGCATAGATCCTTGTACGTGTGTTGAATGACAATCTTTGGTTATAACCTTAAGATTCGTGTAATTAGTCGAGTAATTAGCATATTAATATAATTAATTATAATTAATATTAAATCTGTGGTTAAGCGCTCAATTTTACGAAATGCAGTCTTTTGACTCGATATCCTTAATCACCATATAGAATACCACATATACCCTGAGTTTCATTAAAATCTGAAGAACTTGAAAATCTGAGCAAAATATTACCCAAGGCTATAGCCTAGGATTTTTCTTGATTTTTTTGAAAAAATAGATTTTCCTGAAAATTTCAGCATAGATCCTTGTACGTGTGTTGAATGACAATCTTTGGTTATAACCTTAAGATTCGTGTAATTAGTCGAGTAATTAGCATATTAATATAATTAATTATAATTAATATTAAATATGTGGTTAAGCGCTCAATTTTACGAAATGCAGTCTTTTGACTCGATATCCTTAATCACCATATAGAATACCACATATACCCTGAGTTTCATTAAAATCTGAAGAACTTGAAAATCTGAGCAAAATATTACCCAAGGCTATAGCCTAGGATTTTTCTTGATTTTTTTGAAAAAATAGATTTTCCTGAAAATTTCAGCATAGATCCTTGTACGTGTGTTGAATGACAATCTTTGGTTATAACCTTAAGATTCGTGTAATTAGTCGAGTAATTAGCATATTAATATAATTAATTATAATTAATATTAAATATGTGGTTAAGCGCTCAATTTTACGAAATGCAGTCTTTTGACTCGATATCCTTAATCACCATATAGAATACCACATATACCCTGAGTTTCATTAAAATCTGAAGAACTTGAAAATCTGAGCAAAATATTACCCAAGGCTATAGCCTAGGATTTTTCTTGATTTTTTTGAAAAAATAGATTTTCCTGAAAATTTCAGCATAGATCCTTGTACGTGTGTTGAATGACAATCTTTGGTTATAACCTTAAGATTCGTGTAATTAGTCGAGTAATTAGCATATTAATATAATTAATTATAATTAATATTAAATATGTGGTTAAGCGCTCAATTTTACGAAATGCAGTCTTTTGACTCGATATCCTTAATCACCATATAGAATACCACATATACCCTGAGTTTCATTAAAATCTGAAGAACTTGAAAATCTGAGCAAAATATTACCCAAGGCTATAGCCTAGGATTTTTTTTGATTTTTTTTGAAAAAATAGATTTTCCTGAAAATTTCAGCATAGATCCTTGTACGTGTGTTGAATGACAATCTTTGGTTATAACCTTAAGATTCGTGTAATTAGTCGAGTAATTAGCATATTAATATAATTAATTATAATTAATACTAAATATGTGGTTAAGCGCTCAATTTTACGAAATGCAGTCTTTTGACTCGATATCCTTAATCACCATATAGAATACCACATATACCCTGAGTTTCATTAGAATCTGAAGAACTTGAAAATCTAAGCAAAATATTACCCAAGGCTATAGCCTAGGATTTTTCTTGATTTTTTTGAAAAAATAGATTTTCCTGAAAATTTCAGCATAGATCCTTGTACGTGTGTTGAATGACAATCTTTGGTTATAACCTTAAGATTCGTGTAATTAGTCGAGTAATTAGCATATTAATATAATTAATTATAATTAATATTAAATCTGTGGTTAAGCGCTCAATTTTACGAAATGCAGTCTTTTGACTCGATATCCTTAATCACCATATAGAATACCACATATACCCTGAGTTTCATTAAAATCTGAAGAACTTGAAAATCTGAGCAAAATATTACCCAAGGCTAGGATTTTTCTTGATTTTTTTGAAAAAATAGATTTTCCTGAAAATTTCAGCATAGATCCTTGTACGTGTGTTGAATGACAATCTTTGGTTATAACCTTAAGATTCGTGTAATTAGTCGAGTAATTAGCATATTAATATAATTAATTATAATTAATATTAAATATGTGGTTAAGCGCTCAATTTTACGAAATGCAGTCTTTTGACTCGATATCCTTAATCACCATATAGAATACCACATATACCCTGAGTTTCATTAAAATCTGAAGAACTTGAAAATCTGAGCAAAATATTACCCAAGGCTATAGCCTAGGATTTTTCTTGATTTTTTTGAAAAAATAGATTTTCCTGAAAATTTCAGCATAGATCCTTGTACGTGTGTTGAATGACAATCTTTGGTTATAACCTTAAGATTCGTGTAATTAGTCGAGTAATTAGCATATTAATATAATTAATTATAATTAATATTAAATATGTGGTTAAGCGCTCAATTTTACGAAATGCAGTCTTTTGACTCGATATCCTTAATCACCATATAGAATACCACATATACCCTGAGTTTCATTAAAATCTGAAGAACTTGAAAATCTGAGCAAAATATTACCCAAGGCTATAGCCTAGGATTTTTCTTGATTTTTTTGAAAAAATAGATTTTCCTGAAAATTTCAGCATAGATCCTTGTACGTGTGTTGAATGACAATCTTCGGTTATAACCTTAAGATTCGTGTAATTAGTCGAGTAATTAGCATATTAATATAATTAATTATAATTAATACTAAATATGTGGTTAAGCGCTCAATTTTACGAAATGCAGTCTTTTGACTCGATATCCTTAATCACCATATAGAATACCACATATACCCTGAGTTTCATTAAAATCTGAAGAACTTGAAAATCTGAGCAAAATATTACCCAAGGCTATAGCCTAGGATTTTTCTTGATTTTTTTGAAAAAATAGATTTTCCTGAAAATTTCAGCATAGATCCTTGTACGTGTGTTGAATGACAATCTTTGGTTATAACCTTAAGATTCGTGTAATTAGTCGAGTAATTAGCATATTAATATAATTAATTATAATTAATATTAAATATGTGGTTAAGCGCTCAATTTTACGAAATGCAGTCTTTTGACTCGATATCCTTAATCACCATATAGAATACCACATATACCCTGAGTTTCATTAAAATCTGAAGAACTTGAAAATCTGAGCAAAATATTACCAGCCTAGGATTTTTCTTGATTTTTTTGAAAAAATAGATTTTCCTGAAAATTTCAGCATAGATCCTTGTACGTGTGTTGAATGACAATCTTTGGTTATAACCTTAAGATTCGTGTAATTAGTCGAGTAATTAGCATATTAATATAATTAATTATAATTAATATTAAATCTGTGGTTAAGCGCTCAATTTTACGAAATGCAGTCTTTTGACTCGATATCCTTAATCACCATATAGAATACCACATATACCCTGAGTTTCATTAAAATCTGAAGAACTTGAAAATCTGAGCAAAATATTACCCAAGGCTATAGCCTAGGATTTTTCTTGATTTTTTTGAAAAAATAGATTTTCCTGAAAATTTCAGCATAGATCCTTGTACGTGTGTTGAATGACAATCTTCGGTTATAACCTTAAGATTCGTGTAATTAGTCGAGTAATTAGCATATTAATATAATTAATTATAATTAATACTAAATGTGGTTAAGCGCTCAATTTTACGAAATGCAGTCTTTTGACTCGATATCCTTAATCACCATATAGAATACCACATATACCCTGAGTTTCATTAGAATCTGAAGAACTTGAAAATCTAAGCAAAATATTACCCAAGGCTATAGCCTAGGATTTTTCTTGATTTTTTTGAAAAAATAGATTTTCCTGAAAATTTCAGCATAGATCCTTGTACGTGTGTTGAATGACAATCTTTGGTTATAACCTTAAGATTCGTGTAATTAGTCGAGTAATTAGCATATTAATATAATTAATTATAATTAATATTAAATATGTGGTTAAGCGCTCAATTTTACGAAATGCAGTCTTTTGACTCGATATCCTTAATCACCATATAGAATACCACATATACCCTGAGTTTCATTAAAATCTGAAGAACTTGAAAATCTGAGCAAAATATTACCCAAGGCAGCCTAGGATTTTTCTTGATTTTTTTGAAAAAATAGATTTTCCTGAAAATTTCAGCATAGATCCTTGTACGTGTGTTGAATGACAATCTTTGGTTATAACCTTAAGATTCGTGTAATTAGTCGAGTAATTAGCATATTAATATAATTAATTATAATTAATATTAAATATGTGGTTAAGCGCTCAATTTTACGAAATGCAGTCTTTTGACTCGATATCCTTAATCACCATATAGAATACCACATATACCCTGAGTTTCATTAAAATCTGAAGAACTTGAAAATCTGAGCAAAATATTACCCAAGGCTATAGCCTAGGATTTTTCTTGATTTTTTTGAAAAAATAGATTTTCCTGAAAATTTCAGCATAGATCCTTGTACGTGTGTTGAATGACAATCTTTGGTTATAACCTTAAGATTCGTGTAATTAGTCGAGTAATTAGCATATTAATATAATTAATTATAATTAATATTAAATATGTGGTTAAGCGCTCAATTTTACGAAATGCAGTCTTTTGACTCGATATCCTTAATCACCATATAGAATACCACATATACCCTGAGTTTCATTAAAATCTGAAGAACTTGAAAATCTGAGCAAAATATTACCCAAGGCTATAGCCTAGGATTTTTCTTGATTTTTTTGAAAAAATAGATTTTCCTGAAAATTTCAGCATAGATCCTTGTACGTGTGTTGAATGACAATCTTTGGTTATAACCTTAAGATTCGTGTAATTAGTCGAGTAATTAGCATATTAATATAATTAATTATAATTAATATTAAATCTGTGGTTAAGCGCTCAATTTTACGAAATGCAGTCTTTTGACTCGATATCCTTAATCACCATATAGAATACCACATATACCCTGAGTTTCATTAAAATCTGAAGAACTTGAAAATCTGAGCAAAATATTACCAGGCTATAGCCTAGGATTTTTCTTGATTTTTTTGAAAAAATAGATTTTCCTGAAAATTTCAGCATAGATCCTTGTACGTGTGTTGAATGACAATCTTTGGTTATAACCTTAAGATTCGTGTAATTAGTCGAGTAATTAGCATATTAATATGATTAATTATAATTAATATTAAATATGTGGTTAAGCGCTCAATTTTACGAAATGCAGTCTTTTGACTCGATATCCTTAATCACCATATAGAATACCACATATACCCTGAGTTTCATTAAAATCTGAAGAACTTGAAAATCTGAGCAAAATATTACCCAAGGCTATAGCCTAGGATTTTTCTTGATTTTTTTGAAAAAATAGATTTTCCTGAAAATTTCAGCATAGATCCTTGTACGTGTGTTGAATGACAATCTTTGGTTATAACCTTAAGATTCGTGTAATTAGTCGAGTAATTAGCATATTAATATAATTAATTATAATTAATATTAAATATGTGGTTAAGCGCTCAATTTTACGAAATGCAGTCTTTTGACTCGATATCCTTAATCACCATATAGAATACCACATATACCCTGAGTTTCATTGAAATCTGAAGAACTTGAAAATCTGAGCAAAATATTACCCAAGGCTATAGCCTAGGATTTTTCTTGATTTTTTTGAAAAAATAGATTTTCCTGAAAATTTCAGCATAGATCCTTGTACGTGTGTTGAATGACAATCTTCGGTTATAACCTTAAGATTCGTGTAATTAGTCGAGTAATTAGCATATTAATATAATTAATTATAATTAATACTAAATATGTGGTTAAGCGCTCAATTTTACGAAATGCAGTCTTTTGACTCGATATCCTTAATCACCATATAGAATACCACATATACCCTGAGTTTCATTAGAATCTGAAGAACTTGAAAATCTAAGCAAAATATTACCCAAGGCTATAGCCTAGGATTTTTCTTGATTTTTTTGAAAAAATAGATTTTCCTGAAAATTTCAGCATAGATCCTTGTACGTGTGTTGAATGACAATCTTTGGTTATAACCTTAAGATTCGTGTAATTAGTCGAGTAATTAGCATATTAATATAATTAATTATAATTAATATTAAATATGTGGTTAAGCGCTCAATTTTACGAAATGCAGTCTTTTGACTCGATATCCTTAATCACCATATAGAATACCACATATACCCTGAGTTTCATTAAAATCTGAAGAACTTGAAAATCTGAGCAAAATATTACCCAAGGCTATAGCCTAGGATTTTTCTTGATTTTTTTGAAAAAATAGATTTTCCTGAAAATTTCAGCATAGATCCTTGTACGTGTGTTGAATGACAATCTTTGGTTATAACCTTAAGATTCGTGTAATTAGTCGAGTAATTAGCATATTAATATAATTAATTATAATTAATATTAAATATGTGGTTAAGCGCTCAATTTTACGAAATGCAGTCTTTTGACTCGATATCCTTAATCACCATATAGAATACCACATATACCCTGAGTTTCATTAAAATCTGAAGAACTTGAAAATCTGAGCAAAATATTACCCAAGGCTATAGCCTAGGATTTTTCTTGATTTTTTTGAAAAAATAGATTTTCCTGAAAATTTCAGCATAGATCCTTGTACGTGTGTTGAATGACAATCTTTGGTTATAACCTTAAGATTCGTGTAATTAGTCGAGTAATTAGCATATTAATATAATTAATTATAATTAATATTAAATATGTGGTTAAGCGCTCAATTTTACGAAATGCAGTCTTTTGACTCGATATCCTTAATCACCATATAGAATACCACATATACCCTGAGTTTCATTAAAATCTGAAGAACTTGAAAATCTGAGCAAAATATTACCCAAGGCTATAGCCTAGGATTTTTCTTGATTTTTTTGAAAAAATAGATTTTCCTGAAAATTTCAGCATAGATCCTTGTACGTGTGTTGAATGACAATCTTTGGTTATAACCTTAAGATTCGTGTAATTAGTCGAGTAATTAGCATATTAATATAATTAATTATAATTAATATTAAATCTGTGGTTAAGCGCTCAATTTTACGAAATGCAGTCTTTTGACTCGATATCCTTAATCACCATATAGAATACCACATATACCCTGAGTTTCATTAAAATCTGAAGAACTTGAAAATCTGAGCAAAATATTACCCAAGGCTATAGCCTAGGATTTTTCTTGATTTTTTTGAAAAAATAGATTTTCCTGAAAATTTCAGCATAGATCCTTGTACGTGTGTTGAATGACAATCTTTGGTTATAACCTTAAGATTCGTGTAATTAGTCGAGTAATTAGCATATTAATATAATTAATTATAATTAATATTAAATATGTGGTTAAGCGCTCAATTTTACGAAATGCAGTCTTTTGACTCGATATCCTTAATCACCATATAGAATACCACATATACCCTGAGTTTCATTAAAATCTGAAGAACTTGAAAATCTGAGCAAAATATTACCCAAGGCTATAGCCTAGGATTTTTCTTGATTTTTTTGAAAAAATAGATTTTCCTGAAAATTTCAGCATAGATCCTTGTACGTGTGTTGAATGACAATCTTTGGTTATAACCTTAAGATTCGTGTAATTAGTCGAGTAATTAGCATATTAATATAATTAATTATAATTAATATTAAATATGTGGTTAAGCGCTCAATTTTACGAAATGCAGTCTTTTGACTCGATATCCTTAATCACCATATAGAATACCACATATACCCTGAGTTTCATTAAAATCTGAAGAACTTGAAAATCTGAGCAAAATATTACCCAAGGCTATAGCCTAGGATTTTTCTTGATTTTTTTGAAAAAATAGATTTTCCTGAAAATTTCAGCATAGATCCTTGTACGTGTGTTGAATGACAATCTTTGGTTATAACCTTAAGATTCGTGTAATTAGTCGAGTAATTAGCATATTAATATAATTAATTATAATTAATATTAAATATGTGGTTAAGCGCTCAATTTTACGAAATGCAGTCTTTTGACTCGATATCCTTAATCACCATATAGAATACCACATATACCCTGAGTTTCATTAAATCTGAAGAACTTGAAAATCTGAGCAAAATATTACCCAAGGCTATAGCCTAGGATTTTTCTTGATTTTTTTGAAAAAATAGATTTTCCTGAAAATTTCAGCATAGATCCTTGTACGTGTGTTGAATGACAATCTTTGGTTATAACCTTAAGATTCGTGTAATTAGTCGAGTAATTAGCATATTAATATAATTAATTATAATTAATATTAAATATGTGGTTAAGCGCTCAATTTTACGAAATGCAGTCTTTTGACTCGATATCCTTAATCACCATATAGAATACCACATATACCCTGAGTTTCATTAAATCTGAAGAACTTGAAAATCTGAGCAAAATATTACCCAAGGCTATAGCCTAGGATTTTTCTTGATTTTTTTGAAAAAATAGATTTTCCTGAAAATTTCAGCATAGATCCTTGTACGTGTGTTGAATGACAATCTTTGGTTATAACCTTAAGATTCGTGTAATTAGTCGAGTAATTAGCATATTAATATAATTAATTATAATTAATATTAAATATGTGGTTAAGCGCTCAATTTTACGAAATGCAGTCTTTTGACTCGATATCCTTAATCACCATATAGAATACCACATATACCCTGAGTTTCATTAAAATCTGAAGAACTTGAAAATCTGAGCAAAATATTACCCAAGGCTATAGCCTAGGATTTTTCTTGATTTTTTTGAAAAAATAGATTTTCCTGAAAATTTCAGCATAGATCCTTGTACGTGTGTTGAATGACAATCTTTGGTTATAACCTTAAGATTCGTGTAATTAGTCGAGTAATTAGCATATTAATATAATTAATTATAATTAATATTAAATATGTGGTTAAGCGCTCAATTTTACGAAATGCAGTCTTTTGACTCGATATCCTTAATCACCATATAGAATACCACATATACCCTGAGTTTCATTAAAATCTGAAGAACTTGAAAATCTGAGCAAAATATTACCCAAGGCTATAGCCTAGGATTTTTCTTGATTTTTTTGAAAAAATAGATTTTCCTGAAAATTTCAGCATAGATCCTTGTACGTGTGTTGAATGACAATCTTTGGTTATAACCTTAAGATTCGTGTAATTAGTCGAGTAATTAGCATATTAATATAATTAATTATAATTAATATTAAATATGTGGTTAAGCGCTCAATTTTACGAAATGCAGTCTTTTGACTCGATATCCTTAATCACCATATAGAATACCACATATACCCTGAGTTTCATTGAAATCTGAAGAACTTGAAAATCTGAGCAAAATATTACCCAAGGCTATAGCCTAGGATTTTTCTTGATTTTTTTGAAAAAATAGATTTTCCTGAAAATTTCAGCATAGATCCTTGTACGTGTGTTGAATGACAATCTTTGGTTATAACCTTAAGATTCGTGTAATTAGTCGAGTAATTAGCATATTAATATAATTAATTATAATTAATATTAAATATGTGGTTAAGCGCTCAATTTTACGAAATGCAGTCTTTTGACTCGATATCCTTAATCACCATATAGAATACCACATATACCCTGAGTTTCATTAAAATCTGAGCAAAATATTACCCAAGGCTATAGCCTAGGATTTTTCTTGATTTTTTTGAAAAAATAGATTTTCCTGAAAATTTCAGCATAGATCCTTGTACGTGTGTTGAATGACAATCTTTGGTTATAACCTTAAGATTCGTGTAATTAGTCGAGTAATTAGCATATTAATATAATTAATTATAATTAATATTAAATATGTGGTTAAGCGCTCAATTTTACGAAATGCAGTCTTTTGACTCGATATCCTTAATCACCATATAGAATACCACATATACCCTGAGTTTCATTGAAATCTGAAGAACTTGAAAATCTGAGCAAAATATTACCCAAGGCTATAGCCTAGGATTTTTCTTGATTTTTTTGAAAAAATAGATTTTCCTGAAAATTTCAGCATAGATCCTTGTACGTGTGTTGAATGACAATCTTTGGTTATAACCTTAAGATTCGTGTAATTAGTCGAGTAATTAGCATATTAATATAATTAATTATAATTAATATTAAATATGTGGTTAAGCGCTCAATTTTACGAAATGCAGTCTTTTGACTCGATATCCTTAATCACCATATAGAATACCACATATACCCTGAGTTTCATTAAAATCTGAAGAACTTGAAAATCTGAGCAAAATATTACCCAAGGCTATAGCCTAGGATTTTTCTTGATTTTTTTGAAAAAATAGATTTTCCTGAAAATTTCAGCATAGATCCTTGTACGTGTGTTGAATGACAATCTTTGGTTATAACCTTAAGATTCGTGTAATTAGTCGAGTAATTAGCATATTAATATAATTAATTATAATTAATATTAAATATGTGGTTAAGCGCTCAATTTTACGAAATGCAGTCTTTTGACTCGATATCCTTAATCACCATATAGAATACCACATATACCCTGAGTTTCATTAAAATCTGAAGAACTTGAAAATCTGAGCAAAATAGCCTAGGATTTTCTTGATTTTTTTGAAAAAATAGATTTTCCTGAAAATTTCAGCATAGATCCTTGTACGTGTGTTGAATGACAATCTTTGGTTATAACCTTAAGATTCGTGTAATTAGTCGAGTAATTAGCATATTAATATAATTAATTATAATTAATATTAAATATGTGGTTAAGCGCTCAATTTTACGAAATGCAGTCTTTTGACTCGATATCCTTAATCACCATATAGAATACCACATATACCCTGAGTTTCATTAGAATCTGAAGAACTTGAAAATCTGAGCAAAATATTACCCGAAGCTATAGCCTAGGATTTTTCTTGATTTTTTTGAAAAATAGATTTTCCTGAAAATTTCAGCATAGATCCTTGTACGTGTGTTGAATGACAATCTTTGGTTATAACCTTAAGATTCGTGTAATTAGTCGAGTAATTAGCATATTAATATAATTAATTATAATTAATATTAAATATGTGGTTAAGCGCTCAATTTTACGAAATGCAGTCTTTTGACTCGATATCCTTAATCACCATATAGAATACCACATATACCCTGAGTTTCATTAAAATCTGAAGAACTTGAAAATCTGAGCAAAATATTACCCAAGGCTATAGCCTAGGATTTTTCTTGATTTTTTTGAAAAAATAGATTTTCCTGAAAATTTCAGCATAGATCCTTGTACGTGTGTTGAATGACAATCTTTGGTTATAACCTTAAGATTCGTGTAATTAGTCGAGTAATTAGCATATTAATATAATTAATTATAATTAATATTAAATATGTGGTTAAGCGCTCAATTTTACGAAATGCAGTCTTTTGACTCGATATCCTTAATCACCATATAGAATACCACATATACCCTGAGTTTCATTAAAATCTGAAGAACTTGAAAATCTGAGCAAAATATTACCCAAGGCTATAGCCTAGGATTTTTCTTGATTTTTTTGAAAAAATAGATTTTCCTGAAAATTTCAGCATAGATCCTTGTACGTGTGTTGAATGACAATCTTTGGTTATAACCTTAAGATTCGTGTAATTAGTCGAGTAATTAGCATATTAATATAATTAATTATAATTAATATTAAATATGTGGTTAAGCGCTCAATTTTACGAAATGCAGTCTTTTGACTCGATATCCTTAATCACCATATAGAATACCACATATACCCTGAGTTTCATTAAAATCTGAAGAACTTGAAAATCTGAGCAAAATATTACCCAAGGCTATAGCCTAGGATTTTTCTTGATTTTTTTGAAAAAATAGATTTTCCTGAAAATTTCAGCATAGATCCTTGTACGTGTGTTGAATGACAATCTTTGGTTATAACCTTAAGATTCGTGTAATTAGTCGAGTAATTAGCATATTAATATAATTAATTATAATTAATATTAAATATGTGGTTAAGCGCTCAATTTTACGAAATGCAGTCTTTTGACTCGATATCCTTAATCACCATATAGAATACCACATATACCCTGAGTTTCATTAAAATCTGAAGAACTTGAAAATCTGAGCAAAATATTACCCAAGGCTATAGCCTAGGATTTTTCTTGATTTTTTTGAAAAAATAGATTTTCCTGAAAATTTCAGCATAGATCCTTGTACGTGTGTTGAATGACAATCTTTGGTTATAACCTTAAGATTCGTGTAATTAGTCGAGTAATTAGCATATTAATATAATTAATTATAATTAATATTAAATATGTGGTTAAGCGCTCAATTTTACGAAATGCAGTCTTTTGACTCGATATCCTTAATCACCATATAGAATACCACATATACCCTGAGTTTCATTGAAATCTGAAGAACTTGAAAATCTGAGCAAAATATTACCCAAGGCTATAGCCTAGGATTTTTCTTGATTTTTTTGAAAAAATAGATTTTCCTGAAAATTTCAGCATAGATCCTTGTACGTGTGTTGAATGACAATCTTTGGTTATAACCTTAAGATTCGTGTAATTAGTCGAGTAATTAGCATATTAATATAATTAATTATAATTAATATTAAATATGTGGTTAAGCGCTCAATTTTACGAAATGCAGTCTTTTGACTCGATATCCTTAATCACCATATAGAATACCACATATACCCTGAGTTTCATTAAATCTGAAGAACTTGAAAATCTGAGCAAAATATTACCCAAGGCTATAGCCTAGGATTTTTCTTGATTTTTTTGAAAAAATAGATTTTCCTGAAAATTTCAGCATAGATCCTTGTACGTGTGTTGAATGACAATCTTTGGTTATAACCTTAAGATTCGTGTAATTAGTCGAGTAATTAGCATATTAATATAATTAATTATAATTAATATTAAATATGTGGTTAAGCGCTCAATTTTACGAAATGCAGTCTTTTGACTCGATATCCTTAATCACCATATAGAATACCACATATACCCTGAGTTTCATTAAAATCTGAAGAACTTGAAAATCTGAGCAAAATATTACCCAAGGCTATAGCCTAGGATTTTTCTTGATTTTTTTGAAAAAATAGATTTTCCTGAAAATTTCAGCATAGATCCTTGTACGTGTGTTGAATGACAATCTTTGGTTATAACCTTAAGATTCGTGTAATTAGTCGAGTAATTAGCATATTAATATAATTAATTATAATTAATATTAAATATGTGGTTAAGCGCTCAATTTTACGAAATGCAGTCTTTTGACTCGATATCCTTAATCACCATATAGAATACCACATATACCCTGAGTTTCATTAAAATCTGAAGAACTTGAAAATCTGAGCAAAATATTACCCAAGGCTATAGCCTAGGATTTTTCTTGATTTTTTTGAAAAAATAGATTTTCCTGAAAATTTCAGCATAGATCCTTGTACGTGTGTTGAATGACAATCTTTGGTTATAACCTTAAGATTCGTGTAATTAGTCGAGTAATTAGCATATTAATATAATTAATTATAATTAATATTAAATATGTGGTTAAGCGCTCAATTTTACGAAATGCAGTCTTTTGACTCGATATCCTTAATCACCATATAGAATACCACATATACCCTGAGTTTCATTAAAATCTGAAGAACTTGAAAATCTGAGCAAAATATTACCCAAGGCTATAGCCTAGGATTTTTCTTGATTTTTTTGAAAAAATAGATTTTCCTGAAAATTTCAGCATAGATCCTTGTACGTGTGTTGAATGACAATCTTTGGTTATAACCTTAAGATTCGTGTAATTAGTCGAGTAATTAGCATATTAATATAATTAATTATAATTAATATTAAATATGTGGTTAAGCGCTCAATTTTACGAAATGCAGTCTTTTGACTCGATATCCTTAATCACCATATAGAATACCACATATACCCTGAGTTTCATTAAAATCTGAAGAACTTGAAAATCTGAGCAAAATATTACCCAAGGCTATAGCCTAGGATTTTTCTTGATTTTTTTGAAAAAATAGATTTTCCTGAAAATTTCAGCATAGATCCTTGTACGTGTGTTGAATGACAATCTTTGGTTATAACCTTAAGATTCGTGTAATTAGTCGAGTAATTAGCATATTAATATAATTAATTATAATTAATATTAAATATGTGGTTAAGCGCTCAATTTTACGAAATGCAGTCTTTTGACTCGATATCCTTAATCACCATATAGAATACCACATATACCCTGAGTTTCATTAAAATCTGAAGAACTTGAAAATCTGAGCAAAATATTACCCAAGGCTATAGCCTAGGATTTTTCTTGATTTTTTTGAAAAAATAGATTTTCCTGAAAATTTCAGCATAGATCCTTGTACGTGTGTTGAATGACAATCTTTGGTTATAACCTTAAGATTCGTGTAATTAGTCGAGTAATTAGCATATTAATATAATTAATTATAATTAATATTAAATATGTGGTTAAGCGCTCAATTTTACGAAATGCAGTCTTTTGACTCGATATCCTTAATCACCATATAGAATACCACATATACCCTGAGTTTCATTAAAATCTGAAGAACTTGAAAATCTGAGCAAAATATTACCCAAGGCTATAGCCTAGGATTTTTCTTGATTTTTTTGAAAAAATAGATTTTCCTGAAAATTTCAGCATAGATCCTTGTACGTGTGTTGAATGACAATCTTTTAATTGGTTATAACCTTAAGATTCGTGTAATTAGTCGAGTAATTAGCATATTAATATAATTAATTATAATTAATATTAAATATGTGGTTAAGCGCTCAATTTTACGAAATGCAGTCTTTTGACTCGATATCCTTAATCACCATATAGAATACCACATATACCCTGAGTTTCATTAAAATCTGAAGAACTTGAAAATCTGAGCAAAATATTACCCAAGGCTATAGCCTAGGATTTTTCTTGATTTTTTTGAAAAAATAGATTTTCCTGAAAATTTCAGCATAGATCCTTGTACGTGTGTTGAATGACAATCTTTGGTTATAACCTTAAGATTCGTGTAATTAGTCGAGTAATTAGCATATTAATATAATTAATTATAATTAATATTAAATCTGTGGTTAAGCGCTCAATTTTACGAAATGCAGTCTTTTGACTCGATATCCTTAATCACCATATAGAATACCACATATACCCTGAGTTTCATTAAATCTGAAGAACTTGAAAATCTGAGCAAAATATTACCCAAGGCTATAGCCTAGGATTTTTCTTGATTTTTTTGAAAAAATAGATTTTCCTGAAAATTTCAGCATAGATCCTTGTACGTGTGTTGAATGACAATCTTTGGTTATAACCTTAAGATTCGTGTAATTAGTCGAGTAATTAGCATATTAATATAATTAATTATAATTAATATTAAATATGTGGTTAAGCGCTCAATTTTACGAAATGCAGTCTTTTGACTCGATATCCTTAATCACCATATAGAATACCACATATACCCTGAGTTTCATTAAAATCTGAAGAACTTGAAAATCTGAGCAAAATATTACCCAAGGCTATAGCCTAGGATTTTTCTTGATTTTTTTGAAAAAATAGATTTTCCTGAAAATTTCAGCATAGATCCTTGTACGTGTGTTGAATGACAATCTTTGGTTATAACCTTAAGATTCGTGTAATTAGTCGAGTAATTAGCATATTAATATAATTAATTATAATTAATATTAAATATGTGGTTAAGCGCTCAATTTTACGAAATGCAGTCTTTTGACTCGATATCCTTAATCACCATATAGAATACCACATATACCCTGAGTTTCATTAAAATCTGAAGAACTTGAAAATCTGAGCAAAATATTACCCAAGGCTATAGCCTAGGATTTTTCTTGATTTTTTTGAAAAAATAGATTTTCCTGAAAATTTCAGCATAGATCCTTGTACGTGTGTTGAATGACAATCTTTGGTTATAACCTTAAGATTCGTGTAATTAGTCGAGTAATTAGCATATTAATATAATTAATTATAATTAATATTAAATCTGTGGTTAAGCGCTCAATTTTACGAAATGCAGTCTTTTGACTCGATATCCTTAATCACCATATAGAATACCACATATACCCTGAGTTTCATTAAATCTGAAGAACTTGAAAATCTGAGCAAAATATTACCCAAGGCTATAGCCTAGGATTTTTCTTGATTTTTTTGAAAAAATAGATTTTCCTGAAAATTTCAGCATAGATCCTTGTACGTGTGTTGAATGACAATCTTTGGTTATAACCTTAAGATTCGTGTAATTAGTCGAGTAATTAGCATATTAATATAATTAATTATAATTAATATTAAATATGTGGTTAAGCGCTCAATTTTACGAAATGCAGTCTTTTGACTCGATATCCTTAATCACCATATAGAATACCACATATACCCTGAGTTTCATTAAATCTGAAGAACTTGAAAATCTGAGCAAAATATTACCCAAGGCTATAGCCTAGGATTTTTCTTGATTTTTTTGAAAAAATAGATTTTCCTGAAAATTTCAGCATAGATCCTTGTACGTGTGTTGAATGACAATCTTTGGTTATAACCTTAAGATTCGTGTAATTAGTCGAGTAATTAGCATATTAATATAATTAATTATAATTAATATTAAATATGTGGTTAAGCGCTCAATTTTACGAAATGCAGTCTTTTGACTCGATATCCTTAATCACCATATAGAATACCACATATACCCTGAGTTTCATTAAAATCTGAAGAACTTGAAAATCTGAGCAAAATATTACCCAAGGCTATAGCCTAGGATTTTTCTTGATTTTTTTGAAAAAATAGATTTTCCTGAAAATTTCAGCATAGATCCTTGTACGTGTGTTGAATGACAATCTTTGGTTATAACCTTAAGATTCGTGTAATTAGTCGAGTAATTAGCATATTAATATAATTAATTATAATTAATATTAAATATGTGGTTAAGCGCTCAATTTTACGAAATGCAGTCTTTTGACTCGATATCCTTAATCACCATATAGAATACCACATATACCCTGAGTTTCATTAAATCTGAAGAACTTGAAAATCTGAGCAAAATATTACCCAAGGCTATAGCCTAGGATTTTTCTTGATTTTTTTGAAAAAATAGATTTTCCTGAAAATTTCAGCATAGATCCTTGTACGTGTGTTGAATGACAATCTTTGGTTATAACCTTAAGATTCGTGTAATTAGTCGAGTAATTAGCATATTAATATAATTAATTATAATTAATATTAAATATGTGGTTAAGCGCTCAATTTTACGAAATGCAGTCTTTTGACTCGATATCCTTAATCACCATATAGAATACCACATATACCCTGAGTTTCATTAAATCTGAAGAACTTGAAAATCTGAGCAAAATATTACCCAAGGCTATAGCCTAGGATTTTTCTTGATTTTTTTGAAAAAATAGATTTTCCTGAAAATTTCAGCATAGATCCTTGTACGTGTGTTGAATGACAATCTTTGGTTATAACCTTAAGATTCGTGTAATTAGTCGAGTAATTAGCATATTAATATAATTAATTATAATTAATATTAAATATGTGGTTAAGCGCTCAATTTTACGAAATGCAGTCTTTTGACTCGATATCCTTAATCACCATATAGAATACCACATATACCCTGAGTTTCATTAAAATCTGAAGAACTTGAAAATCTGAGCAAAATATTACCCAAGGCTATAGCCTAGGATTTTTCTTGATTTTTTTGAAAAAATAGATTTTCCTGAAAATTTCAGCATAGATCCTTGTACGTGTGTTGAATGACAATCTTTGGTTATAACCTTAAGATTCGTGTAATTAGTCGAGTAATTAGCATATTAATATAATTAATTATAATTAATATTAAATATGTGGTTAAGCGCTCAATTTTACGAAATGCAGTCTTTTGACTCGATATCCTTAATCACCATATAGAATACCACATATACCCTGAGTTTCATTAAATCTGAAGAACTTGAAAATCTGAGCAAAATATTACCCAAGGCTATAGCCTAGGATTTTTCTTGATTTTTTTGAAAAAATAGATTTTCCTGAAAATTTCAGCATAGATCCTTGTACGTGTGTTGAATGACAATCTTTGGTTATAACCTTAAGATTCGTGTAATTAGTCGAGTAATTAGCATATTAATATAATTAATTATAATTAATATTAAATATGTGGTTAAGCGCTCAATTTTACGAAATGCAGTCTTTTGACTCGATATCCTTAATCACCATATAGAATACCACATATACCCTGAGTTTCATTAAAATCTGAAGAACTTGAAAATCTGAGCAAAATATTACCCAAGGCTATAGCCTAGGATTTTTCTTGATTTTTTTGAAAAAATAGATTTTCCTGAAAATTTCAGCATAGATCCTTGTACGTGTGTTGAATGACAATCTTTGGTTATAACCTTAAGATTCGTGTAATTAGTCGAGTAATTAGCATATTAATATAATTAATTATAATTAATACTAAATATGTGGTTAAGCGCTCAATTTTACGAAATGCAGTCTTTTGACTCGATATCCTTAATCACCATATAAGAATACCACATATACCCTGAGTTTCATTAAAATCTGAAGAACTTGAAAATCTGAGCAAAATATTACCCAAGGCTATAGCCTAGATTTTTCTTGATTTTTTTGAAAAAATAGATTTTCCTGAAAATTTCAGCATAGATCCTTGTACGTGTGTTGAATGACAATCTTTGGTTATAACCTTAAGATTCGTGTAATTAGTCGAGTAATTAGCATATTAATATAATTAATTATAATTAATATTAAATCTGTGGTTAAGCGCTCAATTTTACGAAATGCATTCTTTTGACTCGATATCCTTAATCACCATATATAATACCACATATACCCTGAGTTTCATTAAAATCTGAAGAACTTGAAAATCTGAGCAAAATATTTCCCAAAAACTATATGCCTAGAAATTTTTTTTTTTTTTTTTGAAAAAAAAAATATTTTCCTGAAAATTTCAGCATAGACCCCTTTTCGTGTGTTTTAATGGAAATCTTCGGTTTTTAACCTTATAGATTCGTGTAATAAGTCGAAGTAATTAGATTTAATAATAATTAATTATAATTATAATATTTACCCAAGGCTATATGCGAGGATTTTTCTTGCATTTTTTTTTGAAAAAATAGATTTTCCTGAAAATTTTAGCAGAGATCCCTGGCGTGTGCTGAATGTAGTCTTTGGTTTATAACCTTAAGATTCGTGTAATTAGTCCGAGTATTTAGCATTTAATGTAATTTAAAATAATTAATATTAAATCTGTGGTTAAGCGCTCGATTTTACGAAATGCAGTCTTTTGACTCGATATCCTTAATCACCCTATAGAATACCACTTTTACCCTGAGTTTCATTTAAAAACTGAAGAACTTCAAAAAATTTAGCAAATATTATCCTAGGATTTTTCTTGATTTTTTTGAAAAAATTTGATTTTCCTTTAAAATTTCAGCCCTAAATCCCTTTGTAGTGTGTTGTTGACCAATCTTGGGTTTTTTAACCTTAAAATTCGAGTTTAAATTTGTCGAGTTAATTTGCATAATAATAAATTAAAATAAATTTAAAACTAAATATGTTTGGTTAAGCGCTGAATTTTACGAAATGCAGTCTTTTTTACCTCGATAAACCTGAATACCATATAGAATTACCACATATACCCTGAGTTTCTTAAAATCTGAAGAACTTCAAAAATCAGAGCAAAATATTACCAAGGTATTGCCTACGGGTTTTTCTTATTTATTTGAATAAAAATTTTTCCCGATATTTCAAAAATGGATTTTGTCGTGTGTTTATGACAATCTTTCGTTTAACCTTAAGATTCGTTTAATTAGTCGAGTATTGCATTTAATATAATTAATTATAATTAAAATTAAAAAAAGTGGTTAAGCGTCATTTTACGAAATTGCGTTTTTTGACTCGATATCCTATCACATATAGAAAACCAAATATACCCGGTTTCATTAAAATTGAAGGAACTTAAAATCTGAGCAAAATATTACCCTAGGCTATATCGTTTGGATTTTTTTTTGTTTTTTTCGAAAAAAGATTTCCTGAAATTTTCAGCATTTTGATCCTTTTTAAAAAAAGTGTGTTGAATGACAATCTTTGGTTTAACCTTAAGATTCGGGTTTAATTAGTCGAGTAATAGCATATTAAATTTAAATTTAAATTTTAATTAAAATTAAATTTTTTTTTTTAGGAAATAGATTGTCGTGAAAATAAACAGCTATATCCTTGTACGTGTTTTGAATGACCCAAACTTTGTTATAAAAAATTTAAAATTCGTGAATTGTGGTAATTTCCCTATTTTAAAAATTTAAATTAATATAATTAAAATTAAATCTTGTTTAAGGCTCAATTTTACGAAAAAAAATTCTTTTTACTCATATCCTTAATCACCCTCAGATACCACATATACCCTGAGTTTCTTAAAATCTGAAGAACTTGAAAATCTGAGCAAAATATTCCCAAGGCTGGATTTTTTTGTTTTTTTGAAAAAATAGATTTTCCTCAAAAAAATTTAGCATAGATCCTTTTAGTGTGTTTGAATGACAATCTTCGGTTATAATCTTAAGATTCGTGTAAATTTGTCGAGTATTAGCTTTTTAAAAAATAATTAATTACAATAAAAACTAAATATGGGGAAGCGCTCAATTTTACGAAATGCAGTTTTTTTGTCGATATCCTTAATCACATATAGGGAAAACCCTATACCCCGATTTTCATTAGAATCTGAAGAAATTGTAAATCTGAGCAAAAAATTATATTTTAATACTATAGGTGGTTTAGCGCTCAATTTACGAAAAAGCAGTCTTTTTACTCGATATCCCCCTTAAAACCCATTAGAATAACACAATACCTGAGTTTCATTAAAATCTGAAGAACTTCAAAAATTAGCAAAATATTACCAAAGGGTAGGATTTTTTTTGATTTTTTAAAAAATGATTTTCCTGAAAATTCAGCTAGTCCTGTCGTGGGGTTGAATGCGTCTTCGGTTATAACCCCCCTTTAAAATTCGTTTAAATTTGTGAGTAATTAGCTATTAAAATATTAATTTTTAATTAATACTAAAGGGTGGTTAAGGTCAATTTTCGAAATGGGCCGTCTTTTGCTCGATATCCTTATTCACCATTATAGATTACCACATATACCTGAGTTTCTTAGGGAAACTGAGAACCTGAAAATCTAAGCAAAATATTACCCAAGGCTATAGCCTAGGAATTTTTTTTTTATTTTTTTCAAAAATAGATTTTCTGAAAAATTCAGATAGATTTGTACGTGTGTTTTTAATGACCCATCTTCGGTTATACCTTAAGATTCGTTTAATTAGTCGAGTAATTGCATATTAATTTGGGTTATTACAAATTTAAAATTAAATATGTGTTTAAGCGCTCGATTTTTTCGAATACAGTCTTTGATCGATATCCTATCATCATATAGAATACCATATACCTTTAGTTTCATTAAAATCTGAAGAACCCTTTAAAATCGAGCCCAAAATATTACCCAAGGAATAGCAGGATTTTTCTTGATTTTTTTTTTTAAAAAATTTGATTTTCCCGAAAATTTCAGCATAGATTCCCCTTTTTACGTGTGTTGAATGGGGCAATCTTTGGTTTAAACCTTAAGTTCGTGTAATTAGTCAGTTATAGCATTAATATTAATTTATTATAATTAATACTAATTTTGTGGTTTAAGCGCTCAAATTTTCCCAAATGCGTTTTTGACTCGTATCCTTAACCACCATTAGAATACCATATCACCCTTAGTTTCATGAAAACTGAAGAAATTGGGAAAATTTAGCCCAAAAAAATTACCCAAGCTATGCCTGGGTTTTTCTTGATTTTTTGAGAAAATATATTTTCTTTATAATTTCGGGTTTGATCCTTGTACGTGTGTTGAATGAAAAAAATTTTTTTTTTTGGTTATAAACCCTTTAAAAAATCGTTTAATACTCGAGTAATTAGCATTTTTAAAATGATTAATACAATAAATTTTTAAATTTTGGTTAGCGCTCAATTTTTCGAATTTCAGTCTTTTGACAGATATCCCTTTTTTTATCATATGAATACCTATACCTGAGTTTCATTAATTGGAAGAAATTCAAAATTTTGAGCAAAATATTACCCAAGGCTAGCCTAGGATTTTTTTTATTTTGAAAAAATAGATTTTCCTGAAATTTCTGCAAGATCCTTGTAGTGTTTTTTGAATGACGATCTTCGGGTTTAAAACCCTTTAAAATTCGTGTAATTAGTCGAGTAATTAGGGATTTTTAATAGATTAAATTACAATTATATAAAAATTTTGGTTAAGCGCTCCAATTTTACGAAATACAGTCTTTTTACTCGATATCCTTATTTATATATAGAATTACCCCCCCTTCCCTGAGTTTTTTAAAATTGAAAAACTTCAAAAATTGAGCAAAATATTACCCAATATTTTTTGATTTTTTGAAAAATAGATTTTCCTGAAAATTTCAGCATAGATTTCCTTTGTTCGTGTGTTGATTTACAATCTTTGGTTAAACCTAAATTTTTGGTTTAATTAGTCGAGTAAATTTGGGTATTAATATAATTTAATTAATCAATATTAAATATGTGGTTAAGGGCTCAATTTCACGAAATGCAGTTTTTTTGACCCCGATATCCTTTAAACACCATAATTACCCCCCATATCCTTAGTTTCATTGAAATGAAGAACTTGTGATCTGAGGGAAAATATTACTAAGGCTATAGCCTAGGATTTTTCTTGATTTTTTTTAAAGGGAAAAGTTTTTTCCTGAAAAAAATTTTAACATAGTCCCCCTTTTCCGTGTGTTGAATGACAATCTTTGTTATAACCTTAAGATTCGTGTAATTGTCGAGTAATTAGTATATTAATTTAATTAATATAATTAATATAAATATGGGTTAAGCGCTCAATTTTACGAAATGCAGTCTTTTGACTCGTTTTCCTTAATCCATATAGAATACAAAAATATACCCTGAGTTTCATTAAAATCTGAAGAACTTCAAAATCTGAGCCTAGGATTTTCTTGATTTTTTTGAAAGAATAGTTTTCGAATAATATAGCATTGTTCCTTGTAGTGTGTGAATGACAATTTTGGTTAACCTTAAAATTGTGTAATTAGTCGAGTAAATTTGCATATTAATATAATTAATTATAATTAATTTAAATTCTGTGGTTAAGCGCTCAATTTTACGAAATGCGTTTTGACTCG